>NC_137693.1:16515360-16555360 GCF_963989245.1 Nansenia antarctica
GTGCTTCCCAATTTGATTTGCTCTTTAATTTATTTTACTGAACAGAGCTGGATATGTATATCAGATCCTCAGAAACCACAGACTTGTGTTTGCCTTGCATTTAACAAACACCCTGTATCTGTAAATATAGCTAGTCATTTTGGAATGAATTCTCATACATTTTCTGTTTGTCTTTTTATGTCTGGTTTTGGCATCATTGCTCTCTCTCTCTCTCTCTCTCTCTCTCTCTCTCTCTCTCTCTCTCTCTCTCTCTCTCTCTCTCTCTCTCTCTCTCCCTCCCTCTCTCTCTCTCTGTCTCGCTCTCTCTCTCTCTCTCTCTCTCTCTCTCTCTCTCTCTCTCTCTCTCTCTCTCTCTCTCTCTCTCTCTCTCTCTCTCTCTCTCGCTCTCACACACAAACACACACATTGTGTTGTTCAGTAGTATGGCTAATGATCTAAACTTTACAGCCGTCTTAAATTACCTATGTGTGCCTCCCAATTCACTTCTCGTGTGTTATGTTAGAAATGTCATTCTATTGTGGTTTACAACACGGTGTACATTTAATTTGATTTAATTTCAATGTGTAAGCAAGTATGCAATGCATACTATGCATGTATGTCTATGTAAGTGTGTAAGTATGCATGTCTTTGTATGTAGACATTTGAACCTACCAATCTACTGTTGTGAAAGTGGATGTACAGTATAAAGTACACATGGGCAGCAGACCACTCTGACTCACTCTGTCACTATGATGATTAAACCACCCTGCTTTAGTCTCACTCTCTGTTTCAAAAATAATATGATGGGGGGGGGGGGGATGTTGTTACTTCAATACCTCACTGCCATACATGGGGTTGAGGGGGAGGTTATATGAATCTAATGTATCAGACAACATGCTGTAGGCTACTTGGTCCATGGTCTATCCAATCACGGCACAGCAATTCTCAGGTTAAAAGAAGTGCCTCTGACACCTTCATGGGGCCACATCGTGTGATGTAACTGAGGGGTAAGTAGACTATAACTGAGGGGTAAAACTGAGGGGTAAGTAGACTATAACTGAGGGGTAAAACTGAGGGGTAAGTAGACTATAACTGAGGGGTAAGTAGACTATAACTGAGGGGTAAGTGTTATGATCAATAACTGTCCGCACCTTGGATAACAGTCAACACTTTATTCTCTTCACACATCGCTCTCCGTGCACTCCAACAACACGTTTCAACGGGGTTACCCCACTAACTTCCGGTGCCTCTTAAAGGCGCAGTCCCACATACATAACATTTACCCCCCCCCCACAGGAACCAGAAGAACACAATGAATAACACAACATTATAATTATTAAACTTTTTTTCTTAACCTTGATGAACTGGGTAGACTGCATAGCCATGTGGGTTATTCTGCCACTGAACAGGCTATGCACTAAACCTTACCCTTGGGTTCACCAGTCCACGGTATAGTATCTCAGGTGTGCTGGTCTGACCCGGGCACGGGCCGGATGAGCCTCTGGGCGAACCCCGGCCTCCACCAGTTCAGGTGGGAACTCAGCTGGACCCTGCGGTTGTTCTGGGTCTATGATGGGAGGCGATGCCACCTTCCGAAGCCGGCTTGCGTGCCACCGTGATCCGTCGTCCAGGCGAAACGAGGCTGGCCCCAGCTGAGCGGTGACCTTCATCGGCGCAGACCAGAACAAGAGCAGCTTATCGTCCCGGTTAGGGCGGCGAATCCTGACCCAGTCCCCCTCTGTGAAGGGAGGTGTTCTCACCCTCCGTCTCCTATCGAACCGCTGCTTCATCCGCCACTGTGCGTCTGCGACCCTGGCGCTCTGGCAGGGTGCTGCTGCTGGCGTGGCGACCGCTGGGGCCCGCAGCCGATTCAGAGGAAGCTGCAGCTCACGGCCCATCATCAGGAGGGCTGGGGAGCTGCCGGTAGTTGAGTGCGGCGTTGCTCTGTAGTGAAGCAGGGTGCGGAGCAGCGCGGCTGAGAACGGCAGGCCATCTGCCAGGTGTGCTCTGACCCCATTCTTCAGAGTCTGGTTAAAACGCTCGACCCCCCCATTTGCCTCCGGGTGGTAGAACGCCGTACGTATGTGTTTGATCCCCCTTTCCTCCACGAAGACGGCAAACTCCGCTGAGACAAACTGCGGGCCATTATCAGTTGTGATGGCGTTTGGATTGCCCCACCGAGCAAACAGAGAGGAGAGGAAGTCAGCGACCACCCGAGCTGTTACGGACCCCGTGGCGACCACCTCTGGCCACTTTGAGTGGAGGTCGTAGGCCACTAGGAGGAAACGTTGGTGGTGTGGGACGCCATGAAGTTCGCCACATATGTCCAGCTGGATGTGCTCCCAAGGCGTGGGTGGCCACTGCAAGGGCAGTAGGGGTGGTGAGGGTGGCGGGCCCGTCTTCCCACTGACCAGGCAGGCCGTGCACTCCTTCACCATCATCTCGATATCACGGTCTATGCCCGGCCACCACACCAAATCCCTGCAGCGCTGCTTCACCTTTATAATGCCCAGGTGGCCCTCGTGCGCCATGGCGAGGCCGAGGACGCGCGCCCTGAGGTCACTGGGGATGAACGTGCGGAGCCCCCGGGCCACACAGACACCGTTCCAGCAGGTCAGTTCATTCCTGACCCGATGAAAAGGCGCCAGCTCCTCCGGCACTTTCGTGGGCCAACCCTCCCGGATGTAAGTGCGGAGATGGGAGAGCGTGGGGTCCTCTGTCGACGCGCGCTGAAGGTCCTCCAGGGAAACCGTAGCCTGGAGTGGGGCGTGAAGCATGAGCACGAGCTCTGACTCCATCTCGTCTGGGCCCTTGTTGGGCAACGGGCCGGGGTTGGGGCCGCCGAGTGCTGGGACGGGGGTGGCTCGGGAGAGCAGGTCAGCCACTACATTTTCCCTGCCGGGGGTAAACAGTGTGGTGAAGTCATATGGTTGAAGCCTCTCCGACCAGCGGTAGATCCTCAGCGGCTTGTGGCCCGAACCTGAAGTAGCGAGCAGGGCCGTGAGAGCCTGGTGGTCAGTTTGCAATGTAAAGTGTCGCCCGTACACATACATATGCCACCGCTCGCACGCCCAGACGCAGGCTAGCGCCTCCCGCTCCCCCACCGAGTACTTTTGTTCAGCTGTGTTGAGGGACCGAGAGGCGAATGCCACCGGGCGTTCCGTGCCCCCCTGGATCTGGGACAGCACCGCCCGATCGCCGCGTTGGATGCATCACACGTCACGAGTGTGGGGCTCGCCAGGTCAAAGAATGCCAGCACGGGCGGCGAGGTCAGCTGCTTCTTCAGTTGGTGAATAGCAGCAGAGGAGGCTCTCCCAGACCGCGTCCTGTTTCAATAGTTCACGCAGTGGGGAGGTGGTCATGGAGTATCGGGGAAGGAAACGCAGGTAGTAGGCCGTCATCCCAAGAAACGAAGCCAGCTGAGCTGGGCAGGACAGCTCCGGCAGGCGCAGCACAGCCTCTACGTTAGAGTGTAGCGGGCTGAGTCCGTCGGCGGTCAGGCGGAACCCCACGAACTCGATGACCGGAGTGGCGAAGGTGCACTTTTCCCCATTTAGCGTGAGGTTGTGGCTGGCGAGGACGTCCAACACCCTCGCCAGGCGCTCGTCATGGACGTCCGGTGTCGCACCATGGACCACTATGTCGTCCAGGAAGACGACCACGCCCGGGATGCCGGCGAAGATGGTGGTCATGATCTTCTGGAAACAGCTGGGGGCTGAGCTGAGACCGAAGGGCATGCGGGTGTAGCGGAACACCCCGCCATGCGTCACGAAAGCTGTCAGGTTGCGGCTGTCGGGGTGCAGCGGAACCTGTAGGTAGCCTTGGCGAAGGTCGAGTTTCGAGAACACAGAGGAGCCGTAGAAATGTGCAGCCAGCTCCTCCACCGTGGGCAGCGGGTACCTGTCCGGGATCACTGCCTTGTTGACTGACCTGAGATCGATGCACGGACGCAGGCCCCCTGACTTTTTCTTTACCACCACCAGGTTCGAAATCCAGGGGGAGGCATCGACACGCTCGATGATGCCCGCATCCGAGAGTTTCTGGAGCTCGGCGGTGACGTCGTCGCGTAGGGCGAGGGGCAGGCGGCGTATGGGCTGTATCACCGGATGCACCTCAGGCTTGAGGAGGGGCTGGTGGTTGAAGGCGGTGAGGCAGCCCAAACCGCTGAATAGAGCAGGCCAGCGTTGTTCCCACGGCGAGCCAACAGACAAGATGGCGGATCCAACATTGTCCATGAGGGTGAAACCCAGCTCGCAAAACAAATCAAAACCCATGAGGTTAGAGCCCTGGTGAGACACCTGAAAGGTGAATGAGGGGCGATTGTGCCCACCATGTCTATTTTGGAGTGCCCATAGCCATATAGGTCCTCGGCGTTGGCAGTGAGCGTTCGGAGTGGAAAGAGCCGCCGTACCGTGGCAGCGTTCATGAGCGACCTGGAGGCCCCCGTATCCACCAGCAGTGGGAGGCGAACCCCATCCAGCTCAACAGTGCACCACTTAGCCGGTCGGGGGGTGGCAGTCACTGAGTGGATGGTCGTCTGTGTGGGCCGTCCCGGTGTACCTTGTGGCCGTGGACTGTCTGTTGTGGGGGTAGAGCGGCAGACCCGGGCAAAATGGTTCTGCCTGCCACAGCGCTGACACTGCTGCCCCTTGGCAGGGCAGTTTGGGGCTCGGCTTTGGTGTGATGATGAGCCACAATTACCACAGGCCCGGCGTGTTGTCGTACCCTGGCGTGCAGCAAAGTTCACATCGAGGCCGTCCTCTGGGAAACCGGACTCGGAAGGCTCCGTGGGCGGTGCCACCATTTGAGTTAGTAGCATGGGTCTGGGGGGAAAAGAGCTGGAGGTGGGCGCTAGCTGTGACTTCAAGGCTGCTGCTGACTCGAGCTGGAATGCTAAATCCACAGCTTTAGCTAAAGTTAGGTCGTCTGGCATCATTAACAACTTGTCTCTGAGCTTTGAGTTATTAGTGTGTTCAGCCAGCTGATCCCGTATCAGTTCGTCTTCCAGCACCCCGAATTTACAGAGGCTGGCTAATCCCCTTAGATCAGCCACGTAATGGTGGATAGACTCACCCGTCTGCTTCCGACGTTGGCGAAACATTATCCGCCGGAGCATTACATTCTGTGGAGCAGCAAAATGTCCATTGAGCAGTGTCACACAGTCCGCGTATCTCGGAGCGGGTCCGAGAGTCCGAAAAATCCGCTGTCCCTCACCGCCCAGTGAGTGAATCAGCAGGGCTTTTCTTCGTTGGTCACTAGCACCGGCCAACCCGGCGGCTACTATGAATGTCTCGAAGGACTCACACCAGCGAATCCACGGGACCGGTGGATCGCCAGGCAGGGCGAGGAACGGGGGAAGAGGTGAGAGTAGAGAATCCATAATCCTCGTCGCCAATGTTATGATCAATAACTGTCCGCACCTTAACAGTAAGTAGACTATAACTGAGGGGTAAGTAGACTATAACTGAGGGGTAAGTAGACTATAACTGAGGGGTAAGTAGACTATAACTGAGGGGTAAGTAGACTATAACTGAGGGGTAAGTAGACTATAACTGAGGTGTAGGCTCACTACTTCAGCGTCTGGTCTGCGTGGGGCACATTCTGTGTAACCATAATAAATAAGTCGATATCTAAGGATCCCTGAAGTCTTCCTCCCATCCCCATGTGTGAGACTGTGAGGGAATAGTGGTGTTGACCATCTTATCCGTTGACTTTGATGTGGAGTGAACCCATATTAAGAGGTGTTGATGTATTTAACTGGGAATAAAGCCTGCTGTGTGTCACTCCAATGATACTTCAATATAGTGCATTTCTGAGTATATCGGGATTTTTTACTAATAAAATGTATAATTTACAAAAGTCATTCTCATCATCATTACTGCGTGCCTGTGCTAGTGTAGTAGTAGCAGGACGTGGTACTGTTGTAGCAGGAAGGGTTGCTGTGGCAGCAGTATATGTAGTACCACACAGCAATACTGGAGTACCGGTAGCCTATTTTCCTACAAATTACTAACAAATAAAAACATTTTGGAGAAAATACAACATTGATGTATTAACTTGCTTGATAATGTGTTTATATATTTTGGTATACCATCAAGATGGTTGATCGTTGCTTTCACGATTGTTTTCTATTTCTAATATTACCAATCTTTGTTATTATTCCTTAGGGTGGTCTCCTGGACACAGATGAACCCTAGTCCTGGACTAAATCACACTTTACTTTGGATTTTCGTTTGAAAGATTTACATTTGTACATTTTTGGCATTTAGCAGACGCCTTGATCCAAAGCGACTTACAGCAAATCCATTTGTCAGTGTAAGTGTATCATCTGTCCATCAGTCATCACAAGAACAGTCATCTCTGATCGGGCCCGGGGCCATGGGCCGTCACAGTGCTAGAAGAAGAAGAAGAAGAAGAAGGAAGCTTTCTGTTGTTGTTAATGTACAGTAGAGAAACTGAACAGGGGGAGGGGGAGGTTTCAGGAGGGACAATTAAGGTGTAGCCTGAATCTTTTTGTTGTTGTCTAGGAATAGGGTTAATCCAGGCCCGGGAAAACCGTCCCATAATGTTGTTCAAGTTGTATTTAGACTAATGTTTTTATTTATATATGTTTTTACGGCATTTCTGCTTTATCGGGATAGAGACAGTAGAGATTGACAGGAAGGACAGGTGAGAGAGGAGGGTTGACATGCAGGATATGTCGACAGCCAGAATCGAACCGGGGACCCTGCGGTTACATGGCTGACGCCTTAGTGTGTTACGCCACCAAGCGCTCAGTAATGTTTTTATTTAATCATCTTTTTGTATTCTATTTCAACTAATGTTACGCTAGGTGTTATTGCATCTTTTTCCCAAGGAGGAATTGAATACCAACTTCTGAGGGAAGGGTTTATTATGCTCTACATGGATGAGCCAGTGTACTTGGGCGGAGTGGTAACTAGACATACACGATGACAAGAACAAAACAACAATATCGCTAGGCTAGAATGGTCATGTTGTCATGGAGTGAACATACTTGTTTGAAATACTTGTTTGACTAAGAAATGTGAAGACAAACGGGTGGGACTCGAGGTTCTGCTATAGTTGTGGGTCTTGTGGGTCTGTGGTGTTGTGGGTCTGCCTCTCTCTTGGACACCACACTGTGAGGTACCAGGCAGGGGACAGGCCTGGCGTGGACTACTGGACCACCAGCAGCCATTTGGTGTGCTGTGTTATCAGAGACAGATCAATCCCTCATCCCCCTCAACAGCTGCTCACTGTGGCTGACATGGAGGACTGACTGCTGTAACGTGGAATGAGAGGGTGTTGGTTGATGCTTTCTTCAATGACCTTTCCACTAGGCGTTTTTAAACATTACACTGCAACATGGCAGACAAAAAAAAATACAAATAAAAACAGACATTGCAATTACTTTGGAACAGTGATGAGGATGTCAGGTTCCACCACCAGACCCTATTCAACATTAACATTAACATTAACATCAGCCTCATTGTGAGGGCAATCAACAGTACTGATATCTGCCAATATCTGCCGCACAAGCACTCAAAGACTGGATGGAGGAAATTGGAGGAAAACCAATGACTGTCTGCTACTTCTTGGGTGTGGTGATGGCAGACCACGCATTTAGTCTACCGACACCACTTTACAAAAAGCACAGCGCCTGATTTTAGTGCTAAAATCCCATTCGTTCAGATAGTAACGGGCACTGCCCGGGCTCCCAATAAGGACCGTTACATCACTGCGAGCGGACACGCCTTGTTGGGACGGTGACGCAATCTGGGGAAAGTGTAAGGAGGGGGAGGGGGGGGGGGGCGGCGGCACGCGCAGACAACCCGGAGCAGCCCGAGCGAGAGGACCTGAGCACATCTGACTGCATAGAGAGATATATATGTGATATATCATATATTCAACTTTACACTCTTAGAATCATATTGCATCAACAACATCTAATAAAATGGTAGATCGCGAGCAACTGGTGCAGAAAGCCAGGCTGGCTGAGCAGGCAGAGAGATATGATGATATGGCAGCTGCGATGAAATCGGTGAGTTCTGCGTTCTGGAATCATATTTAATAATGTAATCAGTGTATAATCGTCAATAACCTCACTTTCTTTTTTTGGTCTTCCCGTGTTCAAATCTGTATTCAAAATAATTGCTTCTGCGATGTATAGGCAAGGCAACTGAAATGTAATTAGTGTTCCATGTCATATGTAATCAGAAGAGAGCGCACGTTTGGTGTATTAATATTAAACCCGATGTGAAAGATCATTATCACGAGTATCCTTCCGTCTTGAATACGATAGAGGTTTGACAATAATATCACAAAGTGTCATTCCTGCATGGGAAGTTGACTGTAAAGGCCAATATACCGTTATTCCAACGAGACTCAATAGATTTCTTATGATCCAAAGAGTATTTGCTTGCTCACGCTACCATATCTAAGAAATGCTTGTCTGGGCTATTGAAACGATGGGTTATGGTCCGATTGTTTTAAACATAGTGGAAAGAGGCTGTCAGTCTGGAGAGGCTAAGATCATCTGAGCATCCAGCGACCGAATGCGGACCGTTAGATCTTGGGGCGGTGCCTTTCTCCAGGTCTCTCTCTAACCAGCCAGATGGTATAATGGCAATTAAGTTATTATAATGCATCTCACACTCAAGATAACACTGCGTTTCCTCGTCGATCTGACACAATGGAAAAAGGAAAAGATGCAGAATATGAGCAAAGAAGGGACCATTGCATTGGATAAGGTTCGCGTAAACACGTTGTGCTGCATGGGGAGTTTGACCAGAGGACACGCAGTGGACTGGCAGGCTCCTGGACCCCCGGGGAGGAGAGGGACATCGTCGGCGAAGGGGATGGATGTGTCGCGATGTGTGGTGATGCTCTTATCTCTAGGCAAGCCTCCCGTTATTGGTGCTATTCATCAGAATGAGGAGAATCACTCCAAACAATGCCTCTCAAATCTACCCACAAAGGTTGATTGCAGGTTGATCGATTTGCGCAATAGACTCCATCTGTCTGTAGAACCTGGTACAATTACAAACGTGGGTGGCAGCAGCAGACATTCTTCCAGAAGGTTCTGTGGTTGTCATATTGCAGTGAATGAATGCGCTGTACTGTACTGCAGAGTGTTTCTCTAGCCTATGGTTGGGTCCTCTTCTATCATAACGAGACGTTGTAGCAATGCATTCTGTCTCCTTGCATCCTCCTTCTGTCTCCTTGCATCCTCCTTCAACAAGCCTAGCAGGTATCCATCCACACAAGGCGTGTCGCAGCGCGTGCCAAGGTGCAGTACCCGTATTGCACCATTTATATTCTTGTCCTGTTAATACCCATCTTCAACGTATACAGTTGCAAGATGGTCATAATGGTATTGGCAATGCATCAGTAACCAACTGTGTCAGTCCTGGTTTTACCTAGATGTGACATTTCTACTTCATGATCAGACCAGGCAAGGCCCGTTGTAGGGTAGTGTCCCATGGTCTGCATCCTCTGCAGTTGGCCGTGTATCCCACAGTGCTTCTCAAACCTATTAGAGTCTCTGGGGGGGGCATATTGTGTGATCCAACAATCCTGCTTTTTACATGAAAGTATGGAGAGAAGATTGTTCACCTTGAGTAGCAGTAAGAGTAAAGAAGTATAGTCTATATTGTCACAGAATATAACGCTACATAGGACATGGTGTTGTTTACTCAGAACAGTTAGATTATATTGCATTGGACAGCAGGCCCTAAGGGCTTAGTGCACAGGGGTGTCTGTGCTACAGAGACTTCACATAGGAAGCAGCTAGGATGTAATGCAAATGATTCATGCTCTCCAGGACCTGCTGGTGGTAATGTCAGAGGAGGTTTGGCTCCACCCTCTGATTTATGCCGAGTCAGAGAGGGCCGACCCCATCCCATCCCAGCACAGCACAGCTCGGCTCGCTGCAGCAGTGGGTAGTGGGGTGTGTCTGCTGCCTCGCCCATTAGTGGAGGGGAATCCCTCGCCACTGCAGTCATGGTAACCGCCCAGCGGCAGCCGGACAAAAACCAGTGAGATGACAGAAACTGAGGCTATATGCTTTTATATCAAAATCAAAAATGATGATAAAAGATTGCGAAGAGATTTTGAGTTTGTGGCTCTGGTAGTCACTTACCACTTACTCTCATTCTGCTACTAAATCAGTAGATGGTACTGTAAGTCATAATTAACCTAATCATTGTATACAATGCAGTTATTATTATTGCTACATTCATTACATCTCCTAACACAAACCCATTCATGGATCATGGTGAATGGTAAATGGACTGACTTATATAGCGCCTCATTCCAAAGTGCTTTACAACGGCCTCTCATTCACCCATTCACACACACATTCACACACCAATGGCGGCCAAGCTACCATGCAAGGCGCCGGCCCCACTCACTGGGAGCAATTTGGGGTTCAGTGTCTTGCCCAAGGACACTTCGACATGTGGCAAGGCAAGGCAAGGCAAGGCAAGGCAAGGCAAGGCACGGCAAGGCCAGTTTATTTGTATAGCACATTTCATACAACAGGGGCCAGACGTGGTCAGACCGCCGATCTGCCGACCTTGTGATCATTAGCCACCGGCTCTACCTCCTGCGCCACAGCCACCCCATCACTCACTGACAGGTTTATGCCATCAAAGACTTTGATATATACGTGTCAGACAACTCTTGTCATGCAATACAACCCAATGGATGTATGCATTCAAAACAGCATAGCATATCAGCAGAGCACGTTTTCTCTAAACATTCAGCGTTGTCAGTTCTCAGAACCACCATGCGTTCAGTAAATGCCAACTAACCTTTACTACGTTTATGTAAGAGTATTTATCCTTCATGACAGAGGCATAAGTGATGCATGTGTAGATGTCTTGTAATTTCCTTAGTCAAATTGGCAGTTTAATAATTTAAGATTACAATACTATACATCTAAGTGAAGATGGTTCTGAACATTTCCTTCAAAATTCTAAATATATGTTGTTATGGAACGCTCAGCTCACTAGTGTACTCTGGATGCAGAAACACCCCATGTGCTGACCTTCGACCTGAGGAGAAGCAGGGCGTTCACTCCTTGGGTGGTGCATCCAGTCCCTGATGTCATGTTGCCTTAAGCGTATGCTCTTTACCATCATAGGAGGAGGTGACTCATGTTCCCAGCATGCCATTCATATTCTGCCCCCACTGTGTCTTCTGGGTACACTGCTTAGACTAAAAGGAAAGTAGCCTGCTCCGCTCTAGGCTGTGTCATGTGTGTACCCTCTCTAGAGGTCTATCAGAGTGTCCCTGCCAGTTGGCTTAGTAAGCTGATGGATAGGAGAGGGGAAGTGTACCCACTCTCAAATTCATAGACAGAGCTATGGCTGCAAGGACGGACAGTCCATGAGAATGACCTGATAGTTTGACATATTCTGAAGCTATAGGGAGTTTGACGCAAAAGCCCAAATGAAATACAACCTTAGATTTCGGGTTATTATGAGGTAAGACAGTTGTACTAAGCTCATAAGATTGCATACTTTGAGAATCATTGGTATATAGATCAGTTATTGAACTGCAGGCCATTGTTTTTCTTTACAGATTGTGCTTTGGGGGATTATAAAACCTCATCAGCATTGACCTGGCCTTAAAACACACCACTGCAGTTACTCGTGTTTTTCTTCCATGCCTTTTGAGGTCTAAACCTTTTGTGCGTTTTAGTTTTAGAACCCTGCAGCAGCTGCAATGAGAAATTAAATCAATGAAAAACTGCAGTCATGTCTGGTTATATAACTACACAGAGCTGCTGGAAGCAACCCTCTCCTCCCCTCACAATCAACCCCCCCCCCCAGCACCACGTTCTCTCCCTCTCTCTCTGCCTTAACCAGTCATCCACACTTGCAGTGCCTGTGACGCGAGGTAGGCTAGTCCACACTGCGTTTGTGCTCTGCGGCCTCGGAGAGAGGGTAGGCAGGAGGGATGTCACATTTGCTTAAGAGAGAGAGAGAAGAGAGAGAGAGAGAGAGAGAGAGAGAGAGAGAGAGAGAGAGAGAGAGAGAGAGAGAGAGAGAAAGAGAGAGAGAGAGAGAGAGAGAGAGAGAGATAGAGAGATAGAGAGAGATAGAGAGAGATAGAGAGAGAGAGAGAGAGAGAGAGAGAGAGAGAGAGAGAGAGAGAGAGAGAGAGAACGCAAAGGGAGAGAGCGCAAGGGAGCAAGAAGTATATAGAAGAAAATAAAAAAGAGGTGGGGGAAGCAAGGGAAACACAGAGATAGGGAGGAAAGAAAGGCAGATAGAGGTTAGAGAGCTGGGGACAAAGACTGAATCCTCATTCACCCATGTCAGCTTTTTTGTGTTGAGGTAAACCGTGAAGTTTACGGTTACCTCCATGCCTCCTCAGTCAGACAGACAGACAGACAGACCGACAGACAGACCGACCGTATCTCCACACCACCCGCCTCTCTGAGGGACGACCCTAAAGCCTCGACATTAGCGGCTAATGCAGAGGACCACCACAGAGGAAAGGTGGATTGTATTTCCCGTGCCTTTTGTTTGCATTAACACACAGTTGTTGGGCTGACAGCCCCGACAGTGCAGGGGGGGAGTCACGAGAGAGTGAGCAGTGATTGGTGAGCTGTATGAGCAGACAGAGAGCTCTATTGTGATCTCCGCACCACAGCTTCCGTCAGGCCTTTCTGCCCCCCCTCCCAGCCTGCTGAAACAAAGACATCCATGTTTTTCAGAGGGGTTGTTTAGGGCTTGTTTTTCTGACCCCTTTGGTGCTCTTGCCTACTCTGTTGCTAATGCTAACACATACTGTGGGAGATGGCAATGGTGTACTGTAGCTCGTTAGCTTTGACGCTTGGAAAGGAACATAACGTTGTTGTTAATGTGTCCCCATGGTGTTTTCTCTGCGTTCAGGCCTTTTCGGTAACAACACCACAACACAACAAGTCCAGAGGTCATTTATATGGCGGTGTTGTCAGGTTTATGATGCTTTATGATGCAACACGCTACTTGCGTAACATGTTAGAGGTCAGTGCTTAACCTGCTTGTTAATTGCTAACTTTGTAAGTGGCGGATTGTAAACGTTTGTTTGGCCGGTTCTCCTTCTTCCCTTTCATTAAACCCACACGTCTGTGAGAGGACGGCCTGTTGTCAGATGAAAGGATTGCAGATAGGGAGGAGAAGCCCATGTAAAGCATAATCTTCACTTGGAGGGACAGCTGCCTGCAGGATGTGACAGGATATGCTGCCCCTATCCCCATCCCCGACCTCCCCACCTCCCTCAGACCCACTGATGACGCCAGCGTCTGCTGCTGCTGTCGTTGGCAATGTGGAGGCCAATGTGTCTCCAGCCGGGGAGATAGACTGGTGCTCCGAAACCAAGCAGATTTATCTGTTTCCATGGAAACTAAAGATTGCATGATAGATTGCTTTCTGTCCTCTGGCCCCTCCCTGTAAGGTAAAGTCATCTAGCTAGAAAGGCAGGAGAGAGAGAGAGAGAATTGAGAAAGAAATTTAGAAGAATGAGAGATTGAAGAATACATTAGTGATTCCCACTCAATCAAATGGAAGCCGGCATGCAAGGAGAACAGGAGTGATTTAGACGACTGAGACAGGTTGGGTGTAGTGCCTTTATCTTCCTCTTGGACGTACTATGGTCTCCCAAAAAAATCCCATGATGCTTTTTAGGAACAATTGAGGATTCTGATAACAAATACACCAAATCATAGTTGGGCAATCATTTGAAAAGTGGCAAAAAGTAATCTATGGAAACCCCTTATTAGGGATTTCATAAGAGACACATTTGCAAATGATTCATAAATATTGGCTTTGTTCTATATACAATTTAACTTTATGTGCCAAATTAACTATATTGAAGACACAATTAGCAGTTTCCCAAACTTTCCACAACAAGAAGAATGTTTTATTTGCCTTTATAACTTGTCAGTCAATTGTTGGAATGTTGTATTTTTGCTTTAGACATAGAGTCAGCCATAGTCGGCGCCCCTGGAGCAATTAGGGTGCTTAAGTGCCTTGCTCAAGGGCACATGCAGCTTCCAACGGAGGCAGGAATCGAACCAACGACATTCCGATTGCTAGCTTCTCTAACCTCTAGGCTACCGCCGCCCTACACAACTCAATCCACAAAAATGCCCCTTCTATACCTAGAAATGCACAATCTGGGGCAAAGTGACAGTGACTTTAGGTTTGGCAGTGGAACTTTAAAGCAGACATCATCAAAAAGCAAGCTGCAGATTCTTTTTTTTTATGGAGGAGCAAAGAGGCTTCAAGCAAACAATCAAGTCACCTTACTAGGTGTGTTTTAAAAGAAAAATGTATTATTATTATTGTATGCATTAAAATCTCTCTGGTTTGAGGTCTATAATAGAGAGAGAACAACACATTCAGTAGAGTCGAGGTGTCTGACAAAGGGCTTCATGTGGACAGCCCAGGGCCCCAGGCTTTGGGGTGGAGACTGGGACTGGAGGGGAATTCAGGCCCGAAAAAGAGAGTAACAGGCTTTATATTCAGAGGGCTATGTAAAGATGCCTCTGCTGCGTGCTGCATAGTCTCGGTGGGGAATAAAGGATTAAATCCGCTAGCCAGACAGGCCTGTGGAAACAAAACCAAACAAAACAAGCTTTCAGAGCAGGAGAAAGCCAATGAGCAGCAACCTGGCAGGGATGATGTCATCTTACTACAGGCGTGGGGCAGCGACCACTGATGCAGAGCATCATGGGAGTTCACCCATCTCTGACCTTGTTTACTGGGAATCATGAATGAATGTGTGTTCCCATAGTCTCTCATTAAATCAATGACTAGCTTTGTTGCTCAGTATGATATAGTTCATATTCTTAGCCAAGTTAGCCACTGGACAGTGGCACTTCTGAACATGTTAGGCTATAAGCCTATTTTGGCAAGCCTACAGAGTAATGAAGCGAAATAAAACATTTGCAGATAAATATTATATATGGTGAAAATACAGTGGTATTAATATGAATATTAATAGCCTCCCTTACTCTGTCCTGTGCTTATCTCCTCCAGGTGACGGAGTTGAACGAGGCCCTGTCCAACGAGGAGAGGAACCTTCTCTCCGTGGCGTATAAGAACGTGGTGGGCGCCCGGCGCTCCTCCTGGCGGGTCATCTCCAGCATCGAGCAGAAGACCTCCGCCGACGGCAACGAGAAGAAGATCGAGATGGTGAGGGCCTACAGGGAGAAGATCGAGAAGGAGCTGGAGGCGGTGTGTCAGGACGTGCTCAAACTCCTGGACAACTTCCTGGTCAAGAACTGCAACGAGACGCAGCACGAGAGCAAGGTCTTCTTCCTGAAGATGAAAGGCGACTACTACCGCTACCTGGCCGAGGTGGCCACGGGGGAGAAGAGAGCCGCCGTGGTGGAGTCCTCTGAGAAGGCCTACAACGAGGCGCATGAGATCAGCAAGGAGCACATGCAGCCCACCCACCCCATCCGCCTGGGTCTGGCCCTCAACTACTCTGTCTTCTACTACGAGATCCAGAATGCCCCCGAGCAGGCGTGCCACCTGGCCAAAACCGCCTTTGACGACGCCATCGCCGAGCTGGACACCCTCAATGAGGACTCCTACAAAGACTCCACTCTCATCATGCAGCTGCTCCGAGACAACTTGACACTGTGGACGAGTGACCAGCAAGACGACGAGGGCGGGGAGACCAACAACTAAAGAGTCCCGAGAGATCCGCTTGAAAAACACAAAACACGCGCGCTCACAAAATGACAACAAATAAAAATTAAAAGTTCTTAGAAATTCAAAACGGGGTCGTGGAACATTAGCTGCCACTTCTGCTGATGATACCTACCACAGCTGCAGTTCTTTACTTTTCCAAGAATTTAAAGTGAACAAAACAAGATGAAAAAGAGGAGAGATGATTTTAGTTTAAAAAACGACGTATTATTAAGGAAAAAATAGATAAACCCCTTTCTTCTTGATAGCCTCTGCAATATTTGCCAAAACACCACTTAGAGGAAAGAGGTCTGTAAGTCAGTCAGTACAGTGTAGCTGTTGGGTTAGAACGACACCCTCACGCTGGCATAGAGACTGTTCTTATTGCGCAAAAGAAGTTGAGCTGCTTATTTAACTTGCGTGGTGAGGGAGAAGTGTTCGACATCGTAAGGGGAAATCAAAGCTTGAGCTAAAAAGAAAATTCATATTTAGAGTAAAATCTTGAATGTCATTGCATAGCGAAAAGAAGAGGGTTTGCAAATGGGTTCCAGAGAGCAAGAGAGCGAGAGAGAGAGAGAGAGGTATCCAACTTCAGATGTACCAACTTCTGGAAGCTAAGGTGCACACTGTCATGGTAATCACTGCCTGAAAGCAGGTTGTCTATGTGATTGAACATACATAACCAATGTTTTGTTCCCATGGTGTCAGCAATGTGTTGAGACTAGTCACACAGACAATACTATAACAACAATAGGAATACAGTAAAAACACAGAACAGCTTGTCCGTCACACATAAAACATTTTCAGGCGCCAGATTTGTAAAAATGTATTCCTCATATTTAGTACAGTTGTCATATGCACATCCCGGCGGGTCGGTGTTGGGAGGATAGTAACACGTGAAAAGAACAAAAGGCCTGCACACCGATGCTTCTATTTCCATTCTTTTCATTTCTTATTTCTATTATCATTATCTTTACGTTAAGATAAAAATCTTCAAAAAATAAAGTAAAGTAAAATCTTTCAAACTGAGAAAAAATAAAAATCTTGTGAATGAGATAATTAAAACAACTAAATCTTGTGCCCTAAATTATATTTGTGTTTACAACAATCACTTGGATCCCAGAAATGACCCACAGAGTTAACTGGAACCACACGCTGTATCAGTGGCCTAAACATCCTGTATGTTTTGGACAGAGCACTGGCAATGTAGAATAGATGATCTAAAAGCAGCTTTGAGGTTTGTGGATTTTCTTTTGTGTTAACTTTTTTAATTGTCAAGAAATGCACTTGCCTATTATTATACTGTTTCTTCAGTGTAAGAAAATAACTGCTCCAATATTCTCGATAATACAATATTGTGCATGCTGGTGATGTATTTATATACAGTAGCTTGACTTTATTAACTTATACTGCAGACGTTATGTATTCAAATGAACATGAAATGACTAGACTTCAATCTGATTATTTTCTATTTATTACTTTTTATTGGATTGTTAAAATTTATTTTAATCTGTGTTTTCTTTTTACTCGATTTGCTAAAGTATGCTTTAACAAAACAGTGATTGTTAACAATACAATTGATCTGTAATGGACACTGCTTTAGCGACATGCAATTCTTGTATTAGCCTATGTTTTGGTAAACAGTGGTGGGGGTTGGTTGACAAGAACACCAGTGTTGACTCAACCTGTCTGGTATTTTGTCATAGTGAAATTATTATCACACTGTAAAGCAATTGATTTATTTATTTGAATGACTGTTCTGTTTGTGCTTTTGTTACATTATGCAGTGAGATATCTAAGATTGAACAGTATTTCATTTTCCCTCAGAATCAGTGTTTCCGTAATGAACTCACTCATGGACCATTCATTATTTGTTTCCTCTACTTTCTTCCCAGCTGTCTCCTGGTATCTTAATGTGAGTCGTGTAGCGGTTGCACAAGTGAAAAAGTAAAAGAATAATAACAATAATAAAAAGTGAATTAAAAATAATACAAAGATCTTCTAACCACATTTCAGTGCTGCTGTTGGTGTTGAATTCCTATCAGCGTACAGGGGTTTAGCCTTTAGGGATTGGTTTTGAGTGTGTTGCTTTTAATAGATGTTCTGGATGATTCTGAGGTGCTCCTTAGTGACTGAAGAATGTTCCAGTACAAAAGAGGCAGACATTACTGTTGTACTGTACTTGTTGTTCACTACAGATAGCTAGATGGATACATGTAGATAGATTAATTGATTGATCGAATGAGTTATAAATTGTACACAAAATATTTATGTAGTATATTCAAATATATATTATATTGTATGTACAGTGTGTACACTGTGAACACATTTGTTGCATCTTTTGTCTAGTTATTAGATAGATAGATTATAGATAGATAGATAGATAGATAGATAGATACTGTAGATAGATAGATAGATAGATAGATAGATAGATAGATAGATAGATAGATAGATAGATAAATACTGTAGATAGATAGATAGATAGACAGACAGATACATAGATTAGACCTAGACAGACAAATAGATAGATAGATACTGTAGATAGATAGATATTTTTGTAGTTATGTGTTTCAAACATCTGTAATGAATCTTAGTAATTTTGGAATGGAAACAGCAAGTCACTGAGATGCGTTATGCGCTCTTAGCCTTCTGTACTGTAATGAAAACAGCTTCTGGTCTCCTCCAGGGCCATCCAACGCCGTCTCTCAGATTGTCGAGGGGCCTCGTAACTCACGCTGCGTCTAATCTAGCGTCTGGCACAGACGAGTCGTCTCCGACAGGTCTGACATTTGAAAGCTGGTTACTTGCTTCCTCTTTCCCCTCACAACAGTGGCTTGAGAAAACCTTCAGATGTCACGTCATCCCAAATCCCCCCAGCTGGGGGGTCCTCTTATGTGACGGCAGACTGTGACCTTTCTGCACAGTTCAGGACCTGCTGACCAGGAAATACAGTTATGACATACTCTATAACTGTGTGCTCTGGTAGTGTGACAGTGATTATGTATTTATTGATATGCTTGTTTGTTTACCCATTTGTATTTCACCCATTACTTTTCTGGTGCAACCACTCTGGCCTCTTCATATGCCATGGCTATTCTTTTTAGAGGTACAAATTGCTAAAACGACACTGACAAACTTAGATGAATCCCGGTACGCATTGAAGATTTGAAAAAGCGCATACACAAAGGCAGAATATGGAAAGAGTGAAATTAGGTCAATTAAGAATTATGACAGCTTCTGTGGCAGGTTTGTATTAGTACAGGCAAAAGAGTGGCAGAATTGAAATCTGATTTGAACAACTATTCAACCTAGGAATCTTCTGTACCTTCAGATAATGAAGGGCAGGGTTACCCCATGACTGAAAGTGAAACCTTCTGTATTCTCTGCCAACAAATGCAACACTGGTATGTATCAATAAAACTGTTGATTAATAGAAAATAATGAATATAAATTATTTGCGCTCAAGTTTGCACGCACGCATGCACACACACACACGCACACACACACACACACACGCACACACACACACACACGTGCACACACACACACGCACACACACACACACCTTGCTATTAACATGGGTCAGGATGTGTCTCACCTTGTCACAGAGTCATACTATTCAGCACAAAACAGAACGCCTGGCTTCATTACTGAGAGGAAGTGAGAGGTTAGATTACCTCTGGGTGACAAGAAGAGAACACCACGCTGAATCAGGGAGAAACTTCACCTCAGGGCTCATTACAGGAGGGCCACACGGGGCCTACTCTCACCCCCATCCTCAGCCCAAAGTCAAGTGCACAATCCGCCAGAGTAAAATGGAGTCAGTAGGGCATGTGTAAGCAGAGTGTGTTCATTCACCATAGAATATATTGACTTTGGCAACAGAGTTCCACAGTAAATCGAAGGGGAATAAAGTCCTTGATTAAGCACAAGGATTCCCACAAGGCATTCAACAACTGATGCACAGACATTGTTCTGAGAACAAAGGGCTCACCTTCTCTATCACAGACTTGTGAATGGCCTGCTGTGTTTATAGCAAGGTGACTTGCTATAGATGCACAGTCACTGAACACGGCACATTGTAACAGTCCTCTGACAACTTGACACAACAACGCTGGGAGGAAACAGGACTCCAGTGATACAAATGATACGAATGATACAAATATCACAAACTGTTACTGTTAAGTTGTTGGCCTATGTTTCCATCATGAACATTGCAGTTAATGTACATTCAGCAGCTAAACATTGGTGGAACTGTTTTGTGTAGGCCTGAGACACAAGATTACTTACTACTTACTTAGGCCCTTGGCTCTGTGCGGAGGAGAGGCCATCAACCAAACTCTTCCATCTGATATGATTTTGGGCTGTTCGTGCTGCTTCCATCCAGCTGGTTCCAATCTTCTTCAGTAGTGTCTCAGTGTCTCAGTGTCTCAGTGTTATATACAGTGTATGGATGTTATATACAGTGTATGGATGTTATATAGAGTGTATGGAGGTAATATACAGTGTATGGATGTTATATAGAGTGTATGGATGTTATATACAGTGTATGGAGGTAATATACAGTGTATGGATGCAATGCAAAAGAGAAGCACTCAAATAAGATCAGAGGCAATTTCACATCTGTTTGGGCAGATGCTCATAAAATAAACATTGCTCAGCTGAGTGTGTGTGTGTGTGTGTGTGTGTGTGTGTGTGTGTGTGTGTGTGTGTGTGTGCGAGCGTGTGTGTGTGTGTTTGCTTGCTCGCTTACTATTTCTCTCTTGTTCCAGACATTGGGTTTTTACACTAGTTTGGCGAGTGTCCTAATATACTGTATATGTGAGCAGTGCAATCAATGGCTGCTGGGATAGTGAAACTGTCACCAAGGTAACCAACGTTGGGCATGATGACGTTGCTTCTTTTAGAACCCCCAAACACTCTAGAGCTCATCAGCTGTCTGCCCAGTGGAGCTGGAGGACGTGTGGACGCCCTATAAATAGTACCCCCCCTGGAGCTCTGGAGTTAAGAGGAGTGTGTGTGTGTGTGTGTGTGTGTGTGTGTGTGTGTGTGTGTGTGTGTGTGTGTGTGTGTGTGTGTGTCTTGGTGCGCTGGGTGGCATTAAGAGAGAATCAAGGCAGAAGGCGTCACTATGGCAAAAACAACTCCGGTCCATTCAGGAACAAGTCAACATATCAACAGAGCAGTCTAGACAGAGTCACTCAGACTAGTGTACAACACAATAGATGAGAGGCAGTAGATGACGTTAGGTAACAGATGAGGTTAGGTAATAGAATGCTTGAGTTGGGAATGACGGTAGATATTTCAGCACTTCCTCCGAAGTGTCCGATTTACGGTGTGAGGTCCTGGAAACAGGTATATCCACAGTGTGACACAGTGCTCACATCCCTATGTGTATTGAAGTGTAGGGTAGTGTAGGGTAGTGTATGGTAGTCAGGGGTGCAAACTTGACACCTTTCTGCTAAATTAGCCGTTTTTACTTCAAAATACGTCATCCACGCGAATCGTGTAGAGCTGCAAAAAAATATTTGGGGAGGGGGTGGGGTCTACGTCTCATCCAAATCACATGACTATTCTTCTAACTAATCTTCCTGTCTGCTAAACTCTGCTGTTGAAATAACTTTTAGCTTATTATTGATAATTGTCTTAGTGCAAAGAAAAAAGTGTCGCCTTTTTGAGAGAAAAAAAAAGTGTCTCCTTTTTGGGCCATCACAAGTTTGCACCCCTGGGTAGTGTATGGTAGGGTACTGTAGAGTTTTGCTCTAATTGTATTTTGGTTATTTACATTTAAGTATATGCAGGCAAAAGAGGATGTGATCACCCCAAACTGCTCCCCTAACATTGTCTTTTTCTATTATCCCAGAGCACATCTCTCTCAGTGTCTATCACATCTCTCTCAGTGTCTATCACATCTCTCTCAGTGTCTATCACATCTCTCTCAGTGTCTATCACATCTCTCTCTGTGTCTATCACATCTCTCTCAGTGTCTATCACATCCCTCTCAGTGTCTATCACATCTCTCTCAGTGTCTATCACATCTCTCTCAGTGTCTATCACATCTCTCTCAGTGTCTATCACATCCCTCTCAGTGTCTATCACATCTCTCTCTGTGTCTATCACATCTCTCTCAGTGTCTATCACATCCCTCTCAGTGTCTATCACATCTCTCTCAGTGTCTATCACATCTCTCTCAGTGTCTATCACATCTCTCTCAGTGTCTATCACATCTCTCTCAGTGTCTATCACATCTCTCTCAGTGTCTATCACATCTCTCTCAGTGTCTATCACATCTCTCTCAGTGTCTATCACATCCCTCTCAGTGTCTATCACATCTCTCTCAGTGTCTATCACATCTCTCTCAGTGTCTATCACATCCCTCTCAGTGGTGTATCAGAGCTCACATCCCTCTCAGTGGTGTATCAGAGCTCACATCCCTCTCAGTGGTGTATCAGAGCTCACATCCCTCTCAGTGTCTCTGGCACCTTTGCACCACTTCTGGGAGTTGTGGTGGGTTACAGCCTAGCACTACATAACTGATGACATAATTTGTGTGATTCCCCTCTTGATGTGTGTCTGCTCTCTATGTCATTGCCCATCGACATGGACAGAATTGCTCAAAACAGCTCGCTAATTTCAAGCAAAAATAAGAAAAATAAATAAATAATCAAGTCGAGCAAAAATAGAACGGACAACAGATAAAGAGGACCGTGTTATTGTTATTTGTTATAACATGTTATTTTTTCTTTATTTCCTGTTTGCATTGGTACAGCTTTCCAAATGCAACAACTGTACAGATGAAAGACCTCTTTCCCTCTTTCCTCACTGGGTTGAAATACAGTTTACATGGAAAGGATAAGAGCATATGTAATGACAGTGATCGTCCAGCAGAACAGCCTGGGCTGGAACATGGCTTGCTGTGTGTGTGTCGTACCACTGCTGTTCATGGCTCTTCTTGCTGTTGTTAGTGTCTCCAAGCAGAAGCGGCAGCATGCGTACAACGCTTCTGTGGAAGACCGTGGAGGTGTCTGCAGATCTATAGTGATAGCTTTCTGTGCCTAGCAAGAAATAACAGGAATGAGGAGGGTATGTGTGTGTGTGTGTGTTGGGGGTTGGGGCAACTGGAGGTTTTCTTGATTCCAATGAAGAGTGTAATTACTGCAGCGTGGGCATATGGCACTGGTGCAGATGTGTTTACACAGGGCACACAGCCGGGGTCGACTCATTACGAGAGACAGAGGGAGTGAGGAGAGATGAGAGGAGGAGGCCATCCCTCGCTTCTCTCTCTCTCTCACAATGCTCCGGGCGTACGCACGAGGGAACTGAAATGTGCTTACAGTCTGAGAGCTTACATAACTGTGGGTCCCTCCCCCTGTCTCATTGAGCCATCTGTACAAAAATGTAGGTGTGTGTGCGTGTGTGTGTGTGTGTGTGTGTGTGTGTGTGTTAATGCTTCACTCTTCCTCCTGCTCATCCTTGTGGTGTTGGTCATTCTTCCTCATCATGTCCAGCCTGCCCGTGTCAGACCGCGTCATTCCTGTTGCCCATGGTGACGGGGATGGTGATCTCGGAGGATTTGAGCGCCTGCTTGTTCAGAGGGGCCTCCACTGTGAGCACGCCCTCAGGGGACAGGCTGGACGTCACCTTCTCTTCTTCAGCACTAGGGGGCAGTCTGGAGCAGGGAGGAGGAGACAGTCAGGCTACAGTACAGTCCATGCATATTGGAATCATTTAGGCCCAATCCCATTTCCCTTGTTTACCCCTACCCCTCGAAAGAGAGTCACAAGGGTAGCGGGTGCAAATCTTAGGAAATGGGACAACCCTTCAAGACCCTGATAGGTCATCAGTAGTATCGTAGAAAAGCATCGACGCTCGCGATTCGTTCACAACTTCAGTTGCACGCTATCAAACGATCAAACAAGTCATCAAATAAAAAGGCCATGACAGAATAGCGGTGCTCTGTAGGCTAGCACCCCGCGCTCCTACCCTGCCAGTCTGCACTGATATAGGACAACAGTGCAACAACTTTGACCTTTAGTTATTTTATTTTTAAAATGTGGCCGTTTGAGTCAGATGGTATTTTTAAGAGAGGAGGAACGAGAGACTGATGGCCTATGCAGCATGCAAAGTATATTACAGAAAGTGTTATATCTGTAGTATATCTGTAGTATATCTGTAGTATATCTGTAGTATATCTGTAGTATATCTGTAGTATATCTGTAGTATATCTGTAGGAATAATATGCTTTTTTCCAATTCTTTTTTTCATAGGATAGCACAGCACATTTTTTCGATGTCTCCCTACAGTAGAATGTTGGCCAGTTCAGGGGATGTGTGCCCTGATTAACTTCTGCACCACATTATCGGTTATCAGGCAGAATTGTTTTTGTTATGCTTTATAATACACTGAAAGGACATTAAACTAAAATTAAACATTGAATTAAAGATAATACGATGGTTATCATCATTTAAAAAATCTTTATAAAAAAGAAAATAATTACATGTGTGGAGGTCTCTTCCTGCTTATTCCTGTTTTCACTATCGTGACGATGATTCGCAAGGCATTCTGGGATTTCATAAGACAGAGTGTTGTGGCTCTCTTCTGAGAGTCTGGTCCTGTAGCCCTACCACTTGGCCCCTCCTCTACATGAAAACAAGAGTCGGGACCCCTCTACCCTGCACGTGACCCCTCTACCCTGCACGTGACCCCTCTACCCTGCACGTGAACGCGCCAAACAGAGGGGTAGGGCTGAAACCCAGGGTCAAGGGGTGAATGGGACTGGGCCTTTCTCAGTGTGTGTTGTGGCCCCTAGGTGGCGACAGAGTCCTGAGTAGCAGAGACCAGAGGGAGGAGGCTGTAGGGAGGAGGCTGTAGCAGACCAGAGGGGGGAGGGTGTAGGGAGGAGGCTGTAGCAGAGAGCAGAGGGAGGAGGCTGTAGCAGAGAGCAGAGGGAGGAGGGTGTAGCAGAGACCAGAGGGAGGAGGGTGTAGGGAGGAGGCTGCAGAGACCAGAGGGGGGAGGCTGTAGGGAGGAGGCTGTAGCAGAGACCAGAGGGAGGAGGGTGTAGAGACCAGAGGGAGGAGGCTGTAGCAGAGACCAGAGGGGGGAGGCTGTAGGGAGGAGGCGGTAGCAGAGAGCAGAGGGAGGAGGCTGTAGGGAGGAGGCTGTAGCAGACGAGAGGGGGGAGGCTGTAGGGAGGAGGCTGTAGCAGACGAGAGGGGGGAGGCTGTAGGGAGGAGGCTGTAGCAGACGAGAGGGGGGAGGGTGTAGGGAGGAGGCTGTAGGGAGGAGGCTGTAGGGAGGAGGCTGTAGCAGACCAGAGGGGGGAGGCTGTAGGGAGGAGGCTGTAGCAGACGAGAGTGGGGAGGCTGTAGGGAGGAGGGTGTAGAGACCAGAGGGAGGAGGCTGTAGAGACCAGAGGGAGGAGGCTGTAGGGAGGAGGCTGTAGAGACCAGAGGGGGGAGGCTGTAGGGAGGAGGCTGTAGAGACCAGAGGGAGGAGGCTGTAGGGAAGAGGCTGTAGAGACCAGAGGGAGGAGGGTGTAGCAGAGACCAGAGGGAGGAGGCTGTAGGGAGGAGGCTGTAGCAGACGAGAGGGGGGAGGCTGTAGGGAGGAGGCTGTAGCAGACCAGAGGGAGGAGGGTGTAGCAGACGAGAGGGGGGAGGCTGTAGGGAGGAGGCTGTAGCAGAGAGCAGAGGGGGGAGGCTGTAGGGAGGAGGGTGTAGCAGACGAGAGGGAGGAGGCTGTAGGGAGGAGGCTGTAGCAGACGAGAGGGGGGAGGCTGTAGGGAGGAGGCGGTAGCAGAGAGCAGAGGGAGGAGGCTGTAGAGACCAGAGGGGGGAGGGTGTAGAGACGAGAGTGGGGAGGCTGTAGGGAGGAGGCTGTAGCAGACCAGAGGGGGGAGGCTGCGCTGTACCTCACACACAGCTGCTGCTGCAGCTCCAGACCCTGACCCTGTCCTCAGCTATGAACCCTCTGGGTCTGACCAACCCTGGCTCAGGAGGTAGAGCCGGCGTCTAATGATCGCAGGGTCGGCGGTTCGGTTTGGCAGTTCGATCCCCGGCTGGCCATGTGTCCTCGGGCAAGACACTGAACCCCAGTAAGCGGGCTGGCGCCTTGCATGGTAGCTTGCCGCCATCGGTGTCTAAATGTGTGTGTGAATGAGAGGCCACTATAAAGCGCTTTGGAGTAAAGTAAAAATACATCCTAATAAATAAAGTGCAGTCCGTTTCCAGAGCCTGAGGACGACACTCTTAAGATGGAGAGCTGCCATAAGGCAACCCTAACCCTAACCCTAACCAAGCCATAAGGTTTAGAATAGACAAACATTAAATACCAGAGAAAATCATCGTGGGATCAATGGAGAAACACTATTTCACCCAGTCATTGATAGGATTTAGGGTTAGACACTATCTTGATGATGGCTATTTTACATTATTATGACGTGTTATGCAACAGTGGATCATTCATTGCACAGCCCTTCATGTTACATAGTTACGTAGGTTGAGAGTGAAAATGCTGTTATATTGTATATATATATAAATCAGGGTTCCTACAAGTTTCAACAAGTCAAATTTAAGACCTTTTTAGACCTTTTGTAGACCTCTTTGAATAGAATTTCTTTGGTTCCAGCTTGATTCATTTCCGCGTAAATAGATGTGGTCAGACTGATTTCCTTGCAGGATCTAATTTTTAAGACCTAGCACCTCATTTTTAGACAGAATAACTGACATTTTAGACCTTTTTAGGCCTTACAAATTGGATTGCTGGATTTTAGACTTTAAGGCTTTTTAAGACCAGCGCGGGAACCCTGATATATTCATCACCTCCGCAGTTTTTTAACCTGACTGTATTTCGCCCTGTGAGGTGTCCTTGGGTGCTATGAAAGGCACCATACAAATACAATGTATTCTTCTTATTATTCTGATATACTCACGTGTATTTCCTGGTGAAGCACCTGGATACAAAGCCATGCTCGTCCCTCCTCTCCTCGTGCTTCCCTGTGGAGACAGAACAGCCCGAGGTCTTACATCACAGCACACTCACTCACTCTAAACTACAGGCCATGACTGCTGTTCCTGTCATGATGATACACTATCTCACTTGAAGCAATCTCTGTGAATTCAAGAATATCAATGGAAAACATTCATCCTACAGTATGTTTCAGTTAGACAGTAAGAGGGAGAGAGAGAGTGGTTTTGTACGAGAGTAAGATGAGGGTAAGATTGTAGCCAGGCTGTGTTAATTAGATTGTTGTCATGCACTTTCTTTTAACATTTAAATATGTCAGATACAGTATGTTCTATTACCCCCCCCCCCACACACACTTTCACTCACACTTTCCTCCAACACATACAAACACCTCCCACACACACAGCACTCAAAGACAAATGTGCACTACTGTCTGTGTTGCCTCACTGTGTAAAAGCTCTCTAAACACTTTACAGTGGAGATACTGCTGCTGTCACATTATGTTCCATTTGACAGACGTTTGATAAGAGCTCCCGGCCTCCCTCCCCCTCTGTCTGGGGCCTGCATGGATACAATAGAATTGATTTGGTTCCAGCTTGATTCATTTCCGCGTAAATAGATGTGGTCGGACTGATTTCCTTGCAGGATCTAATTTTTAAGACCTAGCACCTCATTTTAGACAGAATAACTGATATTTTAGACCTTTTAGGCCTTACAAATTGGATTGCTGGATTTTAGACTTGAAGGCTTTTTAATACCAGCGCGGGAACCCTGATATATTCATCACCTCCACAGTTTTTTAACCTGACTGTTTGCTGTGTCTTGCATGGATGTTCCCTTCCACACAGGTATCATGTAACAAGTATGTTCCCTGTATGAGTCACCAACTATCTTTCATCAGCTCCCTACGGAGACACAAGACAGCTGAAATACTGCCTCTCTCTCTGGCACTTTATCTGTTTGTTATGACAACCAATTGATAAAGAGAGTTTGTCACTGCTGTCCGTCCCGCCGTCCGTCCGTCCCATTCCTGCAGGACTAAAACACTGCGGAGAACGAGAGACAGGGCCAACCAGGCGTTTATCAAACCCTACATGAGCAGCCGTTATCTCTGAGTATACGCTTTTGTGACCGAGGGGTGTTGTGTGTGTACCATACTCTATTCTCAAAATGGCTTTGAAAAGAATTGAACAGTGGGGTTTTGCACCATAAGCACTGCCATTGACAGTATGTTAACTAGCTCTTTTCACTTAAACAGAAGAACACCCTCAAATGCATCAGTACACTAATTTGGATGAGAATGAAAAAAATGTATAAATAAAAAGGTTCAAAGTGGACACATCTCATTCAGAGTGTGTGTGTGCTTTATTGATTCTAACTGTCGACCACTAACAGCCCGACTCACAATAAAATATGAATAAGGCCTGGACCAAGACCAGAAGTCTGTGATGGCCCTCTGGTCTTGCCTGGCCTACTAACCTTTGTTTGGTCCAGGTAGGCTACCTGGTGGGCGGGGCTGGAGCCCAATCAGGCAGATTAGGGGTCCGCTGGCGCTGCCTCCTGATTAGAGTTTAAAACAGGCTCCAGTCCCCAGCTCTCTCTCTCCCTCTCCCCCCCCAGCACCATTTGTTCCTTTGGTTATGTTATTTGACACCATACAACACCCTCCTCACCATACTTTCCACTGCATCCACTCACTTACACTACTGACATACTGATTATCACACCTCGTCGGATTATTGCCTTAGTTCTCCTTAGTTCTAGTTAATAAATACTTCATTATATATCCTTTATTTGGTGTGTGTCATTTTTGTTATGGCCTAGAGCCAAGTCGTAACAAGTCCATTTAAAGTAGCAGCCAGTCGGGGTGAGACACACAGCTAACTGCCCCTCTGTGTGGGAGACGCTCCTAGAAGGGGGAGACAGAGAGTCTCTCTCCTCTCATAATATTTATGTATTTCATTACCTATTACAGACATCCTCAGTCTAGCTCCTGGGAAGCTGTCCTCCTCCTCTAACTAAACAACATTTAAGGGCATGAAGATAGATGACACACTTAAAGTGGTTGTTAAAGATGGCCTACTTTCCACTAGGGATGCTCCGATTTATCGGCCACCGATTTAAATCGGCCGATTTCACTCCAAATGACTCAATCGGTGATCGGCAAAAATGGCCGATCGCAAAAACCGTTTTTTTTTTTTTTTTTTTTTTTTTTTCCTGGGGAAGACAGATAACTGAACAGAAAACATAGGAGGACGTAACAGTATGTAAACCATGAAGGCCACGTTTATGATGTCTTTTATACAGCCATATCACTGACTTGGGCTTCAGGCCCTAACTGGGTGATAGGCCAGACTTTTACTGTGCCATAAACATGGGTCTGCGTTTGCTTGGTGCCTAATGGATCAAAACTTTTGTCTAAAAAGCAAAAAATATGTAGGCTATCCAGTCAGTAGGCCTACAGTTATGTATTTTTTTTAAAATCGGTATCGGTATCGGTATCGGTTGATCTTGAGGAAAAAAATCGGTGATCGGTATCGGCCCCAAAAATCCAGATCGGAGCATCCCTACTTTCCACTTCGGACCTTGTGTTCAATGTCCTGCTGGTGTACTGGTCCCCCCCCCCCGGTCCACCCCCCCGGTGTACTGGTACCCCCCCCTGGTGTACTGCCCCGCCCCCTGGTCCCCCCCCCTGGTCCACCCCCCTGGTGTACTGCCCCCCCTGGTCCCCCCCCTGGTCCACCCCCCCGGTGTCCTCCTATCTCTGTGGTGTGTTTAATGGCTCAGGAATCTGGGGGCTACAGTCAGTCTATCTATCAGGCTGTGGTTCAAAAGCCTCCACCCTCTAGTCTGTTGCTTGTACTGTTTGACACACTGCCCCTGCTTAATGCCTTATACCAGGTTCACACTGGGCAGTCAGCCAGCGTGCTAAAACAAATGTTTTAGTTTAGCAATGTCTCACTTGACAAGATCAGATTAAGACGACGAGATATTTTGTTAATGATACTTGGGAAGCCAGACATCTCACGTGCCTCATATCAACGAAGACTTCCTGACTAGAGTAGAATGCAGTGTGTAACCTGAACACCCAAACACACTGAGCTCCTCCCTCAGACATTTAAATGACAATGCATAAGATGTATTAATAGAGTGCAAAAAAGCAGCATCCGCACACTCAGATCTGTGCAAAAATCGTCATTGATTGCGAGCTTAAGAAGATCTATGACCGAAAGCTCGCAATCAATGACGATTTTTGCACAGATTTGAAAGTGCGGATGCTGCTTTTTTGCACTCTGTTTGATACTCTTCAGCTCCAGCACCTCAGCTAAAGTCTGATCACGGATGAGCGGTGGTATTTTCACTATTTTGATAGATGTATTCTATTCAAAACAAACGTTTTCATGCACCCAAAGAAATGACGTTTTGCATATGAAGAAGTCTGGTATGCTGTGTTACAATATTGACTGCTCTTTGTCTGTCTACTCTTAAGAAACATCCGGAACAAGGCACTTCATCACCATGCAGCAGGGTACAGAGCTACATGGGAGGCATACAGGATAATAGAGAGAGAGAGAGAGACATATAGAGCCTTCAGCCGTTCTTCTCCCCGCCTCTGGAACTCTCTGCCACCTAACATACGCAATATTGACACTCTCACCACTTTCAAATCCAGTCTTAAAACACACCTTTTCACAATGGCTTACTTGGTTTGATCTCCTGTATTTTGTTTGTTGTTATATCTGATTTTGCTGTTATCTCATTTATGCTTTGTTGATTTTAATGTTTTGATATGTGGTTTTAAACTGTCTTGTAAGGTGTCCTTGAGAGCCTTGAAAGGCGCCCATAAATAAAATGTATTATTATAATTATCATATGGAGAGAGAGAGAGAGAGAGACATGGAGAGAGAGAGAGATATGGAGAGAGAGAGAGAGAGAGACATATGGAGAGAGAGAGACAGACAGACAGACAGACGGGGGCTCACCTGTGATCTCCACGACGCCGTCCTTGGTCTTCACCAGCAGCTCCTCTGGGGAGAAGTGGTTGACGTCCAGGGTGACCTTCCACGCGTCCTGCGTCTGCTTGATCTCAGACATGCCGCTGCTCAGCTGGCGGGACAGGGCCCGGCCGTAGGAGTCGGCGCCTGGCTGGGACATCATGGAGGCCTGGGGCATCATGGAGGCCTGGGCCATCATGGGGTTCTGGGACATCATGGGGCTCATAGGCATCATGGCGGCTTGGGCCATCATGGGGTTCTGGGAGATCATGGGGTTCTGGGACATCATGGCGGTCTGGGGCATGAAGGGGGACTGGCGGAGGTAGCCGGGCCAGTGTGTGCTGGGGAAAGTGGGGAACTCCTCAGCGAGGGCAGGCATGCCAAAGCCCTGGTCGAACAGCCGGCTGCCCTGGTACCAGTCGCGGAAGGGGTCCCAGCTAGGGGTCCGGAGGAGGTTGAAGGGAATGCGTCTCTCGGTCATGGCTGCCGGAGGGGTTGGTAGTGGTACTGGTAGTCCTGGGAAGAGGTGCTGGCAGCAGATGAAGACAGACAGACGCCTTTTTGGTCTCTCTCAAAAAAATCTGTCCAGAAAGTATTGTCTGCTGCTCGGCCGGAGGGCTTTTATACACGCACGTCCGCCTACCCCCTCGTCAACACACCCCTCCCCTCTCACCCGGGCGAGCCCCCCCTGCCAGATATTTATAGAAGGAACTAGAATGTCTATTCAGGGCAGACGTAGCACTAGAATGGAATTCAAGGCAAAGGCTCTCACCCCTATTCCAGCTGCCCAGCAGTCTGTCTAACCTCCCTCACTCCTGCCAAACGTAATCCCCTTCCCCTCCCTCGACATGACACAGGGGGAGAGGAATCTGAGAGCTTGTTGTAAAGCAGACAGGCGCGCTCAGCAGATCCGGAGAGCCCAGCAGAGGGGGAGACATATTTATGCTGTTTCTGACAGGGACTTGTATAGGACAGTATGTGACAAGCCACATATGTGTTATACTGGAGTAGTTGAAGAGAGGAGTACATGAAGAATATACTGGAATCCTAATATATCAGACACCAAAAACACAACACACACACACCCCCACACATACACACACCCTAAGACATGTACACCCACCCACAAATGTACACACAACACAAGCATAAACGTATGAAGACAAAATGGGCTCCTCTTTCTTTAAAGTCACCTATATATTACCATATAATATATGAGTTGAAGTGTTGACCTAGGTCGTGTGGTCATTAAACTATTCATTAAACTATTCATTCATTCATTCATTCATTTGGTGTGATGTCAGTAACACCGACATGGAGGAAGGGAATAAGAGCTTCTACCAGTGTTGGAACTGGCGGTGTGGATCCTCGTTGCTATCGTTACTATCTCCGAATCTAAAGTCACCCACAGAAAGGTATTGTACTCGTCTCACGGACATCCTGGTTTCTGCCCACCTTGTATTTTTGGACACAGGGCTCATTTGGGTGCTGATATGTTTTCTGAGAGAAATTTCGCGACCAAGCACTTTTCCCCATATATTTTTCAGTTTCCCAACCAATATTATAGTGATTTCAACAAATACTTCAAATACAGTTCCTTTATGCATTATTTGTGCATCGTTTGTATCTAGTCTATAGAATATAACATTCCTCAGAGGTACTGAGATACACTGGCAAATTCTGCATCTCTGTGTAAAAGAGTCCCATATAGTGGAAGGAGCGGACCTCACACAAGTGCATTTTGCAGAGCCATGCTAATGTCCAACACTGTGGGCCTCCATAGTCCTGTTACATGTCCTGTAGGTGTCTGGGGTGAGGCCAGGAGCATCATGCACGTCACAAGGCGTTATCACTCTCTGCTGACTCAGCACTGCCACACACACCAGAGCTTCTTCACCTGGGGGCCTACGCTACGCCCTGCATCTCTCACAGAGCATCTCTCACAAAGCATCTCTCACAAAGCCCAATGCTGAGTGGAAGTCAAGGGTACGAAGTATCACCCTCATACAGTAGGTCTTACAGTAGGTCATACAGGTCTTACAGTAGGTCATACAATAGGTCTTACAGTAGGTCATACAGTAGGTCTTACAGTAGGTCTTACAGTAGGTCATACAGTAGGTCTTACAGTAGGTCATACAGTAGGTCATACAGTAGGTCTTACAGTAGGTCATACAGGTCTTACAGTAGGTCTTACAGTAGGTCATACAGTAGGTCATACAGTAGGTCTTACAGTAGGTCATACAGGTCTTACAGTAGGTCTTACAGTAGGTCATACAGTAGGTCATACAGTAGGTCATACAGGTCATACAGTAGGTCTTACAGTAGGTCATACAGTAGGTCTTACAGTAGGTCATACAGGTCTTACAGTAGGTCTTACAGTAGGTCATACAGTAGGTCATACAGTAGGTCATACAGTAGGTCATACAGTAGGTCTTACAGTAGGTCATACAGTAGGTCATACAGTAGGTCATACAGTAGGTCATACAGGTCATACAGTAGGTCTTACACTAGGTCATACAGTAGGTCATACAGTAGGTCATACAGTAGGGCATACAGTAGGTCTTACAGTAGGTCATACAGTAGGTCATACAGTAGGTCATACAGTAGGTCTTACAGTCGGTCTTACAGTAGGTCATACAGTAGGTCATACAGTAGGTCTTACAGTAGGTCTTACAGTAGGTCTTACAGTAGGTCTTACAGTAGGTCATACAGTAGGTCTTACAGTAGGTCATACCGGTCTTACAGTAGGTCTTACAGTAGGTCTTACAGTAGGTCATACAGTAGGTCATACAGTAGGTCATACAGTAGGTCTTACAGTAGGTCTTACAGGTCTTACAGTAGGTCATACAGGTCTTACAGTAGGTCATACAGTAGGTCATACAGTAGGTCTTACAGTAGGTCTTACAGTAGGTCTTACAGGTCTTACAGTAGGTCTTACAGTAGGTCATACAGTAGGTCATACATGTCATACAGTAGGTCATACAGTAGGTCTTACAGTAGGTCTTACAGTTGGTCATACAGTAGGTCTTACAGTAGGTCTTACAGTAGGTCTTACAGTAGGTCATACAGTAGGTCTTACAGTAGGTCTTACAGTAGGTCATACAGTAGGTCATACAGTAGGTCATACATGTCTTACAGTAGGTCTTACAGTAGGTCTTACAGTAGGTCATACAGTAGGTCTTACAGTAGGTCATACAGTAGGTCATACAGTAGGTCATACAGTAGGTCATACAGTAGGTCTTACAGTAGGTCTTACAGTAGGTCATACAGTAGGTCTTACAGTAGGTCTTACAGTAGGTCATACAGTAGGTCATACAGTAGGTCTTACAGTAGGTCTTACAGTAGGTCATACAGTAGGTCATACAGTAGGTCTTACAGTAGGTCATACAGTAGGTCATACAGTAGGTCATACAGTAGGTCTTACAGTAGGTCATACAGGTCATACAGTAGGTCATACAGTAGGTCATACAGTAGGTCATACAGGTCATACAGTAGGTCTTACAGTAGGTCTTACAGTAGGTCATACAGTAGGTCTTACAGTAGGTCTTACAGTAGGTCATACAGTAGGTCATACAGTAGGTCATACAGTAGGTCTTACAGTAGGTCTTACAGTAGGTCATACAGTAGGTCATACAGTAGGTCTTACAGTAGGTCTTACAGTAGGTCATACAGTAGGTCATACAGTAGGTCTTACAGTAGGTCATACAGTAGGTCATACAGTAGGTCATACAGGTCATACAGTAGGTCTTACAGTAGGTCTTACAGTAGGTCATACAGTAGGTCATACAGTAGGTCATACAGTAGGTCTTACAGTAGGTCATACAGTAGGTCATACAGTAGGTCATACAGTAGGTCTTACAGTAGGTCATACAGTAGGTCATACAGTAGGTCATACAGTAGGTCATACAGGTCATACAGTAGGTCTTACAGTAGGTCTTACAGTAGGTCATACAGTAGGTCATACAGTAGGTCATACAGTAGGTCTTACAGTAGGTCATACAGGTCATACAGTAGGTCATACAGTAGGTCATACAGTAGGTCATACAGTAGGTCATAAAGGTCATACAGTAGGTCATACAGTAGGTCATACAGTAGGTCATACAGTAGGTCTTACAGTAGGTCATACAGTAGGTCTTACAGTAGGTCATACAGGTCTTACAGTAGGTCTAGTGGTGGTCTAGTGGATAGTGAGTTGGACTTGGGATCGGAAGGTTGTGAGTTCAAATCCCGCCTGAAGCCACACCACTACTAGTGTGCCCTTGGGTAAGGCACTTAGCCCTCAGTTACTCCAGGGGGAATGTCCCTGTAATTCGTAATTGTAAGTCGCTTTGGATAAAAGCGTCTGCTAAATGGCAAAATGATTATTATTATTAAATTATTAATTATTACAGTAGGTCTTACAGTAGGTCATACAGGTCTTACAGTAGGTCATACAGGTCATACAGTAGGTCTTACAGTAGGTCATAAAGTAGGTCTTACAGTAGGTCATACAGTAGGTCATACAGGTCTTACAGTAGGTAATACAGTAGGTCTTACAGTAGGTCATACAGTAGGTCATACAGTAGGTCTTACAGTAGGTCTTACAGTAGGTCATACAGTAGGTCTTACAGTAGGTCTTACAGTAGGTCATACAGTAGGTCTTACAGTAGGTCTTACAGTAGGTCATACAGTAGGTCATACAGTAGGTCTTACAGTACGTCTTACAGTACGTCATACAGTAGGTCATACAGTAGGTCATACAGTAGGTCATACAGGTCTTACAGTAGGTCTTACAGTAGGTCATACAGTAGGTCTAACAGTAGGTCATACAGTAGGTCATACAGTAGTTCATACAGTAGGTCATACAAAGGTCATACAGAAGGTCATACAGTAGGTCATACAGGTCTTACAGTAGGTCTTACAGTAGGTCAAACAGTAGGTCTTACAGGTCTTACAGTAGGTCATACAGTAGGTCATATAGTAGGTCATACAGTAGGTCATACAGTAGGTCATACAGTAGGTCTTACAGTAGGTCTTACAGTAGGTCATACAGTAGGTCATACAGTAGGTCTTACACTAGGTCATACAGTAGGCCATACAGTAGGTCATACAGTAGGTCATACAGTAGGTCTTACAGTAGGTCATACAGGTCATACAGTAGGTCTTACAGTAGGTCTTACAGTAGGTCATACAGTAGGTCATACAGTAGGTCATACAGTAGGTCATACAGTAGGTCTTATAGTAGGTCTTACAGAAGGTCATACAGTAGGTCTTACAGTAGGTCATACAGGTCATACAGTAGGTCTTACAGTAGGTCATACAGTAGGTCTTACAGTAGGTCTTACAGTAGGTCATACAGTAGGTCATACAGTAGGTCATACAGTAGGTCTTACAGTAGGTCTTACAGTAGGTCATACAGTAGATCATACAGTAGGTCATACAGTAGATCTTACAGTAGGTCATACAGTAGGTCATACAGTAGGTCTTACAGTAGGTCTTACGGTAGGTCATACAGTAGGTCATACAGTAGGTCATACAGTAGGTCATACAGGTCTTACAGTAGGTCTTACAGTAGGTCTTACAGTAGGTAATACAGTAGGTCTTACAGTAGGTATTACAGTAGGTCTTACAGTAGGTCATACAGTAGGTCATACAGGTCATACAGTAGGTCTTACAGTAGATCATACAGTAGGTCATACAGATCTTACAGTAGGTCTTACAGTAGGTCTTACAGTAGGTCATACAGTAGGTCATACAGTAGGTCTTACAGTAGGTCTTACAGTAGGTCATACAGTAGGTCATACAGTAGGTCTTACAGTAGGTCTTACAGTAGGTCTTACAGTAGGTCATACAGGTCTTACAGTAGGTCATACAGTAGGTCTTACAGTAGGTAATACAGTAGGTCATACAGTAGGTCATACAGTAGGTCATACAGGTCTTACAGTAGGTCATACAGTAGGTCTTACAGTAGGTCATACAGTAGGTCATACAGGTCATACAGTAGGTCTTACAGTAGATCATACAGTAGGTCATACAGATCTTACAGAAAGTCTTACAGTAGGTCATACAGTAGGTCTTACAGTAGGTCTTACAGTAGGTCTTGCAGTAGGTCATACAGTAGGTCTTACAGTAGGTCATACAGGTCATACAGTAGGTCTTACAGTAGGTCATACAGTATGTCTTACAGTAGGTCATACAGGTCTTACAGTAGGTCATACAGTAGGTCATACAGTAGGGCATACATGTCTTACAGTTGGTCATACAGTAGGTCTTACAGTAGGTCATACAGTAGGTCTTACAGTAGGTCTTACAGTAGGTCATACAGTAGGTCATACAGTAGGTCATACAGTAGGTCATACAGTAGGTATTACAGTAGGTCATACAGTAGGTCATACAGGTCATACAGGTCATACAGGTCTTACAGTAGGTCATACAGTAGATCATACAGTAGGTCATACAGTAGGTCTTACAGTAGGTCATACAGTAGGTCTTACAGGTCATACAGGTCTTACAGTAGGTCATACAGTAGGTCATACAGTAGGTCATACAGTAGGTCATACAGTAGGTCATACAGGTCATACAGGTCATACAGTAGGTCATACAGTAGGTCATACAGGTCATACAGGTCATACAGTAGGTATCACAGTAGGTCATACAGTAGGTCATACAGTAGGTCTTACAGTAGGTCTTACAGTAGGTCTTACAGTTGGTCATACAGTAGCTCATACAGTAGGTCATACAGTAGGTCATACAGTAGGTCTTACAGGTCTTACAGTAGGTCATACAGTAGGTCATACAGTAGGTCATACAGTAGGTCATACAGTAGGTCATACAGTAGGTCTTACAGTAGGTCTAACAGTAGGTCATACAGGTCATACAGTAGGTCTTACAGTAGGTCATACAGTAGGTCATACAGTAGGTCATACAGTAGGTCTTACAGTTGGTCTTACAGTAGGTCATACAGTAGGTCATACAGTAGGTCATACAGGTCATACAGTAGGTCATACAGTAGGTCATACGGGTCATGGACTTGGGATCGGAAGGTTGTGAGTTCAAATCCCGCCTGAAGCCACACCACTACTAGTGTGCCCTTGGGTAAGGCACTTAGCCCTCAGTTACTCCAGGGGGAATGTCCCTGTAATTCGTAATTGTAAGTCGCTTTGGATAAAAGCGTCTGCTAAATGGCAAAATGATTATTATTATTAAATTATTAATTATTACAGTAGGTCTTACAGTAGGTCATACAGTAGGTCTTACAGTAGGTCTTACAGTAGGTCTTACAGTAGGTCATACAGTAGGTCTTACAGTAGGTCTTACAGTAGGTCATACAGTAGGTCTTACAGTAGGTCTTACAATAGATCTTACAGTAGGTCATACAGTAGGTCATACAGTAGGTCATACAGGTCATACAGGTCATACAGTAGGTCATACAGTAGGTCATACAGGTCATACAGGTCATACAGTAGGTATCACAGTAGGTCATACAGTAGGTCATACAGTAGGTCTTACAGTAGGTCTTACAGTTGGTCATACAGTAGCTCATACAGTAGGTCTTACAGTAGGTCATACAGTAGGTCATACAGTAGGTCATACAGTAGGTCTTACAGTAGGTCATACAGTAGGTCATACAGTAGGTCTTACAGTAGGTCTTACAGTAGGTCTTACAGTAGGTCATACAGTAGGTCTTACAGTAGGTCTTACAGTAGATCTTACAGTAGGTCATACAGTAGGTCATACAGTAGGTCATACAGTAGGTCATACCCAGAGAGTTCAGGCTTGAACGTTTGATAAACGTTCGTTTAGCGTTCATCTGAGCCCTGTACAGAGCAGTAGCTGCATAAACCAATTTTTCATAATGAGATTATATGAGATTATCATTTAAAACATGTGAAAAAGTAAATAATAACACTAGCGCCCTCTGTAGGTGGCACACGCACTGTAGCGCAGCAATTAGAATCACAAAAAGGTGCCCAAACATCTTTGTAAAAACAACAACAAAAGCGTCTTATTTTTACATCAGTTTATATTTATTGTCCTGTATAATAACTTGTACACTACAACTATTGACTTTTATACAATACAAAGGTTAGTGCTGTACTCTTAATAATGGAACAGGTGTTTTTAATATCGTACTACTGTAGGTTCACTACTGTAGGTTAAGTACATTACAGTTACATTCTGAATGTAACACTGCATGATTGACAAAGGCTTGACAAAATAAGGAAGACTGAGGGCGTGTCCTGATGACATCACCAGCTGTTCGTCAGCCCAGAGTTGACTGAGGCGGAGGGGACAGAGACATGATGGGCTTCTAGAGAGTTCCCCATCATCAGGTCAGGTCTGGACTAGACGCCTACATGAGCCAGAGACCAGGAGGCCTCTGATAGAAGCATGGTGGAGGTGGTAGCTACATGAGCCAGAGACCAGGAGGCCTCTGATAGAAGCATGGTGGAGGTGGTAGCTCCCGTTACAGGAGGGGCCATGTGGTTGGTTCAATAACATCATAGACATGGCCCCTCCTGTATTCTACATTAGTCGCCCACCTGTTCAGAGGTTCAGTTGGGAGAAGTGAGGCTTGGGAGGCATCAACAGCTCGTGAGTTTAGAATGATAAGGTTCTATCTCCGTCTAGGGTAGTTCAGAGATATTGAGCGTCAAAGTTTTTACATTCCATTATGTTTTGTGAGATGGAACCTTTGTATTTTATGAATTACTAACTCAAGAAAATTTCAACATTTTAAAAATAACACCACACAGGCATTAATAAACACCTAATGGATCAGATTATGTAAAAAAAACTATTTTGACCAAAAATGGAGATAGGACCTTATCATTCTAACGTCACAAGCTGCTGTCACAGCCAGTCATGGACACCAAGGAGAGTGTCTCTGGGCCTAGTGTCTCCCAGCAGCTAACCCTGTGTCAGAGCATTATTATAAAACACATCATGGAACGGACCCCCCCCATGGACCAACACCCCTCAGCTCAACTCCCCCATTCTAAAGGAAGAAAAGAAAACGAGTGAAAAGCTTTTTCAGCAATAAAAATGGATTTGGAGTTCAACATAAAATGGACATAATAATATTTTTTAAAAAAAAGTGAATACATTTGCAGCAGTTTTTCCCCAAGATATAGTATGATATCTTCGTGACATGATCAGACAAATATATACATTATCAAATAGATCAATAAATAATCAAATAAATAAACAATAAATAACTTCATAAATAGATTCATAAATACCTGTGGGTCACATCAGGGCCCCACATGAGTGCATGGATGCTTTTGCAGACAGTTTTTCCCCGTACAGCACCCTCAGAAGCCCCTAGCGCAGGCTACTGGGTAAACAGGAAGGGGAATCTATACAGAGTGACCTCACGTCACTGGT
>NC_137693.1:16557860-16570360 GCF_963989245.1 Nansenia antarctica
TTCGGGGAAACCTTCGTACAGGGAGTGAGAGAGAACAGTTCTACATTTTTATGGATTATAAAGCAGCATCCGATTGTTTTTTTAGGAAACATGGAGAATAGGAGGGTCATTCTGTAACGTTTGAGTCTAAATATACTACTGATGACACATGAACAAGAACTCAAGCATCCAACTTGTGAGAATTCAATATAGTCATTGTCAAAAGCCAACAGAAAACCTATGAGGAAACCTCAGCCAAACCTTCCTACATATGTCAGTGTTCCCCTGCTGTTTTTGCTTCACTGAGGGACAGTGAATACAGGACGTCGTTAGCCTCCTAGCATAATTGCCTATGTCATATTTTGGCCAAATTGAGATATCTGCCTAACTCTACTCTCCTACCACTGCTGATTCACTGGGCATTGTTGCCTCTATGACATCAGCCTATCAGAATGCTTGTTACATTCCAAAACCACCATCTGCCCAAGTCATCTCTTTGACACAGGCATGTTTGACACTACATACAAAGATGGCTCGGCTGACCACAAGTGAAGCATGACTTAGGCAATTATGCTACGAGGCTAACGATAATATCGAACCTATAAGACTCAAATGTGACTTAGAAATCCAAACCTCTTGGAGCCTCTTACAACACTGCAGTGGCCCGGTGTCTCCGACCAGACCGGACCGGACCGTGTAAAGTCGGGGACAGTCGGGCCTAACGGTCTCCTAGGGTTACCTGCCTAGCGGTCTCCTAGGGTTACCTGGTGATCCTGCGGGCCTCCATGAAGCTGGGGGAGTCTCGTCTCCGCTTGCGGATGGGGGAGTAGCTCCGTGAGCGCCGGCGGGCGCGGTCGGCGTCAGAGTGGTGGGGGCTGTCTCTCTCCCTGCACGGAAACACACCCGGCCGGACATCACATCTCTGGCCACAGCACACGTCATTCACTCACTCTCATCACCCTGGTAGCCCTAATCCTCTCCTGAAGACACCGGCTTTTTCCACTTTACTGTCCCCCCCTAAAACTTCTATTGCCCCCCTTGTACTGTTTCTCCAGTGTCTATATAGTAATAAATAAAAAAATAAAGTCTAAGTTTAGAAGATGGTGATAGAAGTCGATTTTTCCTTCTATCACAGAGACTGCCAATGGCCCCCCGGGCCTGAGCTGGATTATTCTTCCTGCTACGACTGGTGGATTGATAATTCACTTGCTTAGTCAAATGTATTGAGTGTAAGTCGCTTTGGAATAAGGCGTCTGCTAAATGCCAAACATGTAAATGTAATCCAGTCTCTGATTGGCATGACAACCCACAAATCAGTTGAATCGTTGTTTGATGATGATACAGTAGCTATGTTCTCTATAATAATAGTCATACTATATTGCCGTTTAGCAGACAGCTTTCATCCAGAGCGACTTCTAGTTCAGTGGGCTACATTTTTTTGTTGACGGTATATGGACCCGGGGGGGGGGGGGTCTGGCTCAGACAGTGAGGTAGGAGGTGGATGTGGGGGAGTGTGTGGGGGGGGGAGCCTGCAGAGGGGAGCTACAGGACTGTGGTGGAGAGGATGATGGGACGATTAAAAACCCGGGTGGTGTCAAATCACGTCATCGTCATTTGGCATTTAACCTGTGTGTTTGTTCTCTCTCTCTCTCTCTCTCTCTCTCTCTCTCTCTCTCTCTCTCTCTCTCTCTCTCTCAGTGTCTCACTCTCCTGGTCACTGCTCTTTCTGAGAGAGAGAGAGAGAGAGAGAGAGAGAGAGAGAGAGAGAGAGAGAGAGAGAGAGAGAGAGAGAGAGAGAGAGAGAGAGACACAGAGAGAGACAGAGAGAGACAGAGAGAGAGAGAGAGAGAGAGAGAGAAAGAGAGAGACAGAGAGAGACACAGAGAGAGAGAGAGAGACAGAGAGAGACACAGAGAGAGAGAGCGAGAGAGAGAGAGAGCGAGAGAGAGAGAGAGAGCGGGAGAGAGAGACAGAGAGAGACAGAGAGAGAGAGAGAGAGAGAGCAGTGACCGGGAGAGTGAGATGTGAATACTCGCGACTCCACAGACCCGAGCAATATGACATATATATGTCATGGCATTAGCTAATGGGGATCCTATTAATATGAAATTTAAGTTGTTTTTTCTGAGTGGGGCATAGATATAGTAGAGATATGACAGGAAGGATGGGTGAGAGAGAGAAGGGATGACATGCAGGATATGTCCACGGCCGGAATCGAACCGGGAACCCTGGGGTTACATGGATCCTAATAAACAAACCAACAGACAGGGGAGGCTCACCTGGAGGCGTTCTGCCTGGCGTGGGGGGACTTGGCCTTGCTGGGGCCTCTGGAGGCGGAGCGGGAGGAGGAGGATCGCCCGCTGCTCCAGGAGCTGCTGCCCCGGCGCACGCCCACGCCGCCCCGCCCCTCGCTCTTCTTCCTGCTGGACGAGTGGCGGTGGCGGCCCGGGGAGGCTGACGGGCTGCGGTGGTGGGCCCCGCCCCGCGGGCGCTGGCGCCGCTTAGACGAGTGACCGCCTTTAGTCCTGGACGGAGGGGAGGGGTGGAGTTATTATAGAAATGATGATAGCCATATAGGATGTTTGATTATCGGAGGTCGTGATTACAATGCTCTTGTGTTTTCGTTTTCATCCCTTTTTTTTAATACTTTTTTTTTCTTCCACATTTTATGAACAACAAACATCAACAACAAAAAGAAAAAAAAACATAAATACATACACAAGGTCATGGGGTCAGCAAATACAGCATATAAACATACAATTTTGTTCTACCTTTCAAGCCGGGAAAGTGGATACGTAAGTAAAAAAAAAAAATCCGATATCTTGGCAACAGCGGAGACGTTTCTGAAGTTAGTTCTGAAGGGAGCGATATTGATGATGAGCTGCAACGTTTGCAGGAAAAGCGCTATACAAATAAAAGTTATTACTATTATTATTATTATTATCATAATGTTATAACTGATTCGGATGATTTAGAAGGCTTTGAAACGGAATGGAAGACGGACAACTAGCACCGTAATCCGTAATGCGTTTCAACCGCACCGGCGCGTCTCGTCACCAAGTATGAACGCGAGCTCGTTCGCCAGACAGCGCCAACGTTCGGTGGTTTCCGAACGCGAACGCGAACCGGCACGGTTCTTTGCCGGTGTGAAAGCCCTACCAGAGCAAAGTGGGCTGACGTTAGTCTGACGGAGATGAAGACTTTTATTGGCCCGTGCATCAGTATGGGGCTTCTTATACTGTCAGTTCGGAGAGACTACTGGTAACAGAAGAAAGATCTCTTCAAGACCAATTTCCCAAAGCACATATCCCGGGACAGATTTGTCTCTGAAGGTAATAACAATAATAATACTAATTCATTGTGATGATAGTATAATAAGAAATGACTATGTTTATGTCTCCTATTACTTTAGGTGTCTTTTATTATTATTATTATTATTATTATTATTATTATTATTATTATTATTATTATTATTATAGTAGGCTAAAGAGAACTATTTATATTTCTTCCAATGGTGTATGTGTTATATTGCTTTCATCCAAGGTAACTTACATGAATCTATATCTGGATTTCCAGGTATCTACACCTCCAGGACAACCAGGCAGCTGACATGGATTATGTGAGGGACCTCTGTCCTGCCCTCTGTGACTGAACTGCCACACTTTATTTTTATTTATTTTTATTGAAAATAGTGCTTACATTATTTTTAATGAAGGTTTGGACTCCTTAATAAATAATAAACTCAAATCCTGAGGAAAGCCACTGGTGTAAGCTTTTAAATACTTTTTGAATTTCTATCTGCTACAGAGGCTGAGAAATATTTTTTTTAGTAGGCGTTGACACTTTTGTTGAATTTCCAGAAAACAGGTCAGGTTTTAGGGGATTATTCTAATTCTCGTTTTAGGCCTTAATGGGTTAACAGAGGCATTGCTGTTTCCATCCTCTTCGTTAAAATGGTAGCATAACGTTTGTAATCTCCGTTTAAAACACTGATAGGCCTATATCCTTTACAATCCATCTTATCCTTCCCTTCCTTACGCCGCTTGCACACAGGGCCATTGCGTTGCGTTGCGTTGCACCGGAAGTCATTCATCTCAATGGGGCCGTTGCGTTGCCATTGCGTTGATCAGTTGCGTTGCTCTGCATTGCGTTTCTTGACCGTCGGGGTGCGGCAATCAGTCAAAAAAAGTCAGCTTTTGCGTTGCGTTGGATCCGTCAAAACAACCGGAAGTAGTTTCTTGCACGGAGCTCTCGCCTCAGATTTTAAATCCTCAATTTTGGCCGCCATTGGCTAAAATCTGTAATTTGGCTCTACAAGTGTTAATATGTCATTTTATGAAGTTTTTATATGTTGTCAGGCAAGAAAGTAAGCATATATATTCACAAAATGTGTCCAGTTTATCAAAATAACCCGTTTATATATCTGATCTGACGTTTTTTTCCCCACTTCTGTGGGAAACTTCGCTAGCAACACGAGTAGATGTAGCTTTCTCCATCGCACGTTGAAGTACGTCAAGTCCATCCCACCAGGTTGCGCCAGAACGACGCAACGCAACGCAACGCAATGGCCCTGTGTGCACCCGGCGTTAGGTATAACTGATATGAAGGCCTCCCTCCAAGAAGGGGGCGGGGAGCCTCCCTTTAGAACATGGTTAAAGCAGGTCTCTAACAAGGGGAGTAGGTAGTCAAGTCTCATAGACTTGTACCACTCTGGGGGGAACCCATCTGTGCCTGGTGACTTATTAGTGTTCAGACTTGAGATAGCTTTATCTATTTCCTCTTTTTTGTTATTGGTGAGATAAGTTTAGAATTAATTTCTTTTCCAATAGACGGGAGGTCTAAATCATTCAGAAATTCAACTATTGTTTGTCTATCAATCTGATCCGACTGGGAATATAAAGATTTGATCCCTTTTGTGGAATTTGTGACATTATTGCTATTCGTGCCACGTCAGAGGCTGAGGACCTGAGTTCAGTAGGGTGGGTAGAAACAGGTGGGACTGCTTACCTTCTCTGGTGGGAGCTCCTCCCTCTGTGAGGCAGGTGGCGTTGGGAGTGGGCGGAGTCGCTGCTGTGAGCAGGGGAGTGGGGGCTCTTGCCCTGGGCTCTCTGGCGGCCTCCCCTCCTCCCCGAGGACTGGGAGACGGGCTTGCCTCCCCCGCCCGTCTGTCTGTCTGTCTCCCCGCCCCCCGCCTCCCCTGCCTGGCCAGCCTGTCCTCCCAGGTTCCTGTAGGTGGCGCTGTGGGCCTTGTGCTCTCTCAGCAGCGGCAGCGGGGGGGGTTGGACGCCCGAGGAGGCGGCGGCGGTCAGCGCTCTGAGCTTCTGTAGAGAAATGATAACCAACAAACGGAAAGAAAACAAGAAAGAAAAAAAAAGAAAAAGGGAAAAAAGGGCTTTAGAGGTTTTTTCACAGCAGCGGTTGAGCGCTACGGTGTACTTGCCAAAAGAAGGTAAACATCTAAAAGAAAAGGTCTAGGCTTTCTCCATATGGCTTATAGACAGTCCTCTATGGTGCAGCGCATGCAATACTTGGCATGCAAAACCATAATGAGTCGATGAAATCATAATCCCGAAAAAGAAACATAAAACTAGGAGGAAGAGGAAGAAAGGTAAAAAACATGTAAAATTATGAACCAAATGAAGTTAAAGAGCAGAGAGAGAGAAGAGAGTAGAGAGCTACAGACTTGGTAGAATAGAAAAGGAGGACTTCTTCAGTTTTAGTAGTAATGGTTAAAAAGAAAATATGAAACCAAAACAAAAAAAAGAGTAGACAACTTGACGGAACATCACAGAAATGGAAGGAACAAAATAAAGTTTCACAATTATATTGTCAACCGAATCAGAAAACAATCGTCTGCTACTCAATTTTTCTGTTTGTGGATTTTTTTTTTCCTGTAGACAATTGCTGAGATGTGAACAGCGACCCATTTTCTCAGTTTTTTTTTAATGGTTTACTCTTGTTTAACTCCCTTCTGGTTAACATCCACTTACCAATAAAGTGGTATTCCCTCCTTTAGTAGGTAAGGTATGAAGAAAAGGGAAAAGTGGGGCAACATAAGTGCATCATTAGATTTCACAAAATGCAAGAGAAAAAGACACAAAACCCTTCCCTGGCAGTGACGCATGAGACAATGCATGGACATCAACTCAAATCAACTGAACAGAAAGAGGAAAAACCACAATGTGCAGGAAACTCTCACACCAGGAGTGCATCTTCCACCTCACTCCCTCTCCTCTGCCCGGCCACCAGGGGGCAGCTTAGCCATTAGAGCGACCGGAGCGTTGTGTTAGCGTTGTGTTAGCGTTGTGTTAGCACTATGTCCCAACCCCCGTTCTCCACTCTGTGTGGGGTCGGCCCCCCCCCCCCGTCTGCCTCAGGCACGGACGTCTTAAGTAGTTCTGTTGAGAAGTATCAGTACACCCCTTTTTTCCTCTTTTGTCTTTTTCTAAGCATGTGGTCGGATCAACTCTGGTATCTGTTTAAGATGCGTGATTAATAACGAGCATTATCTCTGTGAGGAGCATGTGTCTCCTAATGGCACTGCTGTTTTGCATAATGCCAGAGAATACAGATACAAATCAGGAAGTGAGTAGGATATTTCCCATAATAATGGCGACCGATCATATCCATATAATGAGGTGATAATCTTGAAGTAGAGCTTAATTTCTCTTCAAATACGTGCCACCTAGAGTCAAATGTGTTTGGTAGAGCGACTATAGAAGCTATAAAAGCTATAGAAGCGGGGCTTTTTACATATGGGAGACATTGAAAACAAATCAATGCTTCAGCTTCAATGATCCATTCTTATTTGAGCAGCTGAAGAGTGTTAAGAGACTATGCAGGGAGGTGTACTGTAGGCTAAAGAAACACTGGAAATACTGACATCCAAATAATCTGATATTTTACTAGATTATGAATGTTGTAGGCAGTTTGATTCAGTATAGGAAGAAAAAAACATGTGGTTCTCAAAATGACTGTCTTTGGTATCAGATCATTACGCTAGGTAGCAGAGCAGAGTGTCTGGTTAAGTGTATTCAGGGACATACCTCGACAGCACACACTGAATATTTAGGACAAGCAGCACTTTCACTGTTAGCAGGGCTAGGGGGGGTCACAAGGGTTTGATTCAATGATTGTGTTCATGTTGTGTGTGGAGTGCCTGTGTGTGCCACCCAGACAGCTCATTAAAACAAGGTCATAGGTAACAAGTGGTGTCCTAAGCAGGGATACATCAAAACGCAACAACCTCTGCATGCATTAACCTATACCTGTCCACTCTGAGCCCAGTTAGTCCTGCTGAAACTGGGTCTGTTTATAGAAAGCAGTAGAAAGAACACCCCTTCTCCAATAGAAATAAAAAGCTAAGCGGTCGATATAAAGAAACACACAACCACTGACGCTGATGACAGTTGTTAGAAACAGCCATCGAGGAAATAAATATGATCAAATCATAAGACAAATGTACTATTTCACCAAGGTACATAGACACAAACATTCTACCAAAAACAGAAAAAAGTGGACAAAGACATGGACCTGGAGAGAGGGCAGGATACTGGACTTCAGTGTGAAAGTTAAGGAGGAAAAAGAGAAAAGAAATATATAACTCTAACTTAAAAAGCAAAAAATTTAAAACTGATAAAAGGAACGATGAAATAAGTTGTCTTAAGATCCCTGGTAACAACAGAAAGAGAGAGAGAGAGAGAGAAACATTGACGTCAAGCTAAGGGTGCTTCTCACATTCTCATCTGCAGAAAGATCAACGTGCGTAGGCAGAGCGTTACCTACCTTCCATTTCAATCAGTGACACGTATGCAATATCAACAAAACAGGAAAGGAAGAAACAAAGAAAGAAAAAAAAAGGAGAAAGGAAATGTTCTCCGCAGCGCAATGGGAAAAAGACAATGACCTCTTTTAGTATCGACTCTAGGGATTAGTCCAGAGTCTAAGGAGAAGGAAACAAACCAACAAACAGAACTAAAACGGAAATGGAACAAAATCAAACACTTAAAAATCAAACCAAACTGAAATTGAAATGAATCTAATAAAACTACATGTAACTGTACATGATTTTTTCTGTCTTTTTCGCTTGTAAAACAAATGCAGCCATGGTTGTATATCAAAGAGGGAGAAGGGTAAAAGGTGAGTAAAGTGGATAGAGTTAATCATGAAACAAAAAGTAAATCCATAGTATAGAGAATAGCTAGAGGGAGGAGGGAGGTAGGAAGGGGGGCATGCAGAGCTTGGCAGATGACAAAGAAGGGAGGAGAGCATGTCAGAACAACAGAGAGGGGGCGAGACGTGAGTCACACACAACACGGATGGACGGGTGGTGGAGGGGGGGGTGACAGGAGGGGGGGCTGAGGGACGGTCACCGCTAGGATGGACAACTAGAGAGAGACTCAGCACATTTAAAAGGGACCCCAGTCACATTTTGGACAAGATTTTTTCCGTTGAATAGAAAAACAACCATTCTGGTCATGCGAGCCACAGTAGCAGCTCAGATAACACTGTGCTTGGGTGCTTCTTCAACTAGTCCTTTTGACCTGTGCAGTGCACCATGCTTGTTACAGTGCAGGGTTTGTGTTTGAACAAGGCAAACCTTGATGGTGATGGCTTTTTGGATTGAACGCCTTTGTGACATGGACAGTACATGGAGCCTCGGGGAGGTGGTACTGAATATCTGTCAGTTTATCTACCATAACTGAGTCACTCACATTCAAAATGCCTCGGGTCCCTTTAAAATACCAATGTTACTAAATGATGTGTGTCGTCCTATTTAGTTGGAACATTGTATGACTGAACTTTTCGTATGTTAGCAGATTAGCAGATGTCAATTTGCCCTGAACAGGAAAACTAGAGACAAAAAAACAAGGGAGGACAAACTGAGATGTGGAAGAGATATCAAACCCAAGTTGCTGCACATGTGCTAACCAGAGCTACTGTACTACAGAGTTATATAGCTCCTGTTGGATCTAGGATGTCCCAGAAAGGTTTCAGGCCCCAAATTAACAATCCTTCCAAATACACAGGGGAGTGAGAGCGCTGCTTGATTTCAATAAGGGATAGGCACAGTTTCACCTTTTTGTGAAGATTGGCAAGAGAGGTCTCATGAACCAATTCATGGCAGGTGTGGACAATAGTGTGACAGATTTGAGCCAAACAAAATGTTCTTCTTTAATCTAAGCACAACTGATTGGCTCAAATCTGCAGATGTAGAGCCTCATACGGAATTGGAAATGCGACCCCCCATACCAACCTCCAATGAACAGATAAACATAATGTATATCAACATCAGGGACAGTCTGACAGAAGTGATACTGCCCCCTAGAGGCCACATGCAGGTCAACATGGTACAGTAAACAGTAGGGATGTAACGATGCATCAAGACAGTTCATTATCCATACAAATGTGTGACGATTCAAATGTGTGATGATTCACGATACTCTTTTTAACCTACAGCATTTTACACGCGCTGTTCTCATTCTCCTAATTCCTAAACTATATGTGGTATAGAAAAACAACCTTCTTCCATTGGACATCAGACAGGCATGCTCAGTGAAAGTGTTCAAAACCAAGTTAAAGACCCACCTGTTTTCAGTTGTATATGTGTCATAGCCTGTGTATTTGTGCTGTGAAATTATGTGTGTTTTTAAATTGAAATAGTTGTTTTTAAATAGTTTTAAATCGTTTTTTACCTATTGTATTTGTGCTGTGAAATTATGTGTGTTTTTAAATTGAAATAGCTGTTTTAAATTGTTTTAAATTGTTGTTTATCTATTGTAAAGCACTTTGATGTAAAGTGCTATACAAATAAAGTTATTATTATTATTTATTATTATTACTATCCAACGGTTCCTGAAAGCAGAGAAGCTGTGCTTTCTGGGTTATTATATAGGGTTATTACGGTAATTCAAAGCAGGAAGCTGTGGAGATTCTAATGCGGGCCTATAACATGCTAAATATATTGTTTATGTGCAATCACACTTTCCACTAAAATCCATTTCTGTTTTTGTGTTTTTGTTCCCTGTTATTATACACTCATAACATACAGTAATGTTAAATAACTGTTATTACACACTCATAACATACAGTAATGTTAAATAACTGTTATTACACACTCATAACATACAGTAATGTTAAATAACTGCCATATATTGAAAGCTGAAGTAATCCTGGAAAAAGGGGCAAAAGCACTTACTCCTAGGAAATTTCCGGACACTTTTATAGCAATAAAAACTAAATAAATCCAGAGACGGAATGTTTGACTAATAATTAATAGTAGGGTTAAAAGGGACAGCAGAGGGCGTAATGTACTTTTGACTTTGCTTTCGTTTTTATAAAGAAACGAAAAGATGCACCTCAGTTAATTGTGATGACGGATGGTACTTTCACTATTTTAGTCATAATTTGTCTACAATCTCAATTTGTTAAAAACAATCGTTAGAAAATCGTATATGGTGAACCCAGTCTGGTGAATGTATCTGGTATGGTGAGTTGAGTGTATCGTTACATCCCTAGTAAACAGGAAGCCAATAGAGGGTGGTGTTGAACACCTGATGGCTGGGAGGTCTCTCAAGAGTTCTGGAGGAAGGGGAGACTATTACTGAGAAGAACATTGTTGTTTAAAGACAACTGTATTGACAAAGAAAAACTAGTACACATACCCATTTAACCTACTTGGTCCAGTTCCAAAGCATATGAGTGCTTTTTAACATAAATGAGACAGAAAAGTTTGGGCATTTATTCATGGGTAAATACCACTCAGATCGATTAAAAGCAGAAAAGAAAACAGTAATGAATGAAACAAGCAGTGTGAAAGAGAGAGAGAGAGCAGATGACACCTTCTCATAAACGCATGCAGACTGGAGGAGATCGCAAGTAGATAGCATCGGTAAATCATTTTCAAGGGCGTTTGTTATTAGGCTGTACACCTCATTGAGTTGCTCATTTAGCAGAGTGACACTGTTATTTCTAGCCTTTGGTCTAAAATGATAAGTCTTTTGATTTGTTAGCAAGAGGCTGGCAGTTAGATTTGAACACGCCAATTGTTACCTGAGGTCTAATGGTCCGTTTATAGTGGGGGGAGGGTGAGGGGGGTTGTTCCCATAATGCCTGACAGTGATTTCAAACACAACACAGTCAGCCTCTCTTTGTGTTTGTTTCAGAGATCAAAACAATACAGGTTAGGAAGGGTTACCGTGTGATAGGAGCCAGAGCTTGGAAACAGTTCCAAACAGGACAGTTAGATAGGGAGGAACAAGAATGACAGTCGTAACACATCAACAACATCAACCCTGAGGAAACTAAACAGTGCTGCATGTCTTTGATGGTAGAAATGGGAACTAACCATGATCAGTGGTCAGATCTATCGATCTACATCTACATCTACATATCTATCCATCTATCTAGGTTGTCCTTTCCATCGCTAGTTAGTACAGTACCAGTAGAGGTAAGACATTCCAGTGTAACAACAGCAGGTTCACTCCAGTACCCTGAGGCGTTTAGCAGCACTAGAGCTCTAAGTTCACCATCCATATTCATACACATTGACTAGAGGTACAGTGCTGGACTACATGAGGCTAAGCTAACCACCCTGTCACAAAGGCCACAACAGCAGATGTGATAACGCCACTCCTACAGCGTGTGACAGAATACTAGCGGGTTCAATATCTGGCTCGGATCATAAAACAAACACATTTTGTCATTATAAAATGTCGCTACGCCCCCAAATGATAAGCTCCATATCTGATAATTGGACATGTCAGTTTGACTCTGACCTTCCCTCAATCTAATGAAGTCTAACAATGCATATCAACTAGGTCACATTATGTTTAAAACTCTTTGATAAGAAGTTCCGCAGCTTTTTTACATAAGCTCTTTTATATTTCATTATATTTGACGACGTGCACCAGAATTCAACTTGTAATGAACTATTCATGGTTTCCCCTTGGCTAAAATGACGGGGTTTCTCTTTCTACATCTCTGCAGTAGCATCTTTGCTTAAAATAACACCACAACCTTTCCAGCTCATTAAGAAACCCTGGGTGTCTTTGCTACAAACACTAAACATTTTCTTCATTTGGACACGTGGTATGCAAATGCTCACTTGGGTCAAAGATGAATGGTTAAAGGGAAGGTCTTAACACGTCCTAACTCTCCTCAGAGGACTTTGTTCTTATCGTATTATGAACGACTCAACACAATCGTTCCCTGACGTCAAAAAATCAAGATGGGCGAAAGAGAGCCGGAAAAAAGCAGCAGCGAGACTGGCAGCGGAGTATAGATCATCTGCTGTAACAGTAACAGACACTACCCTTCACACAAGGAACAGATACTCCGTTAGCAACCAAATGAAGAGAGCTCAAATGTTAACCGACACAAAGTAAGGAAAAACCTCACGTTCATTTGGAGGAGACCGTTGGAGTGTAGAAGGCAGGGGAGGGAGGGAGGGAGGGAGGGAGGGGGGGGGGGAGGTGGTGGGGCGACATAGAGGAGACTACATACATCTTGCCCTTTGTCGC
>NC_137693.1:16582860-16590360 GCF_963989245.1 Nansenia antarctica
GGGTGTGCTTGGGGATGATAGTCAATTGTCTACAGTGGGCTTGTTCATGTATCTGTTACGGTTAGTCAATGTATTTGGACCCAGGTGCAGAGCAGAACAGAATGGATCGATGCAGGGATATGATTCAAAATAAAGGTACTCTTTATTTGAGCAACATGAATAATAAACCGCACAGTAAGCGATGAAACAAAAGGAGGAGAAAGCAAGTCTCAGATGAATGCGTAAATAATAATACAAATCAAAAACAACAAAACAAAAGGGGAGTTGGCTTTTGTCTCCCAAAACACCGTCAATATAATATGGCAATGCAAACTACTTACAATAGTCAATAGGTACTTATCTCCTAGGCAGGCGAGGAGCGATAAGACTGCGGTAAGACTACGAGGACAAGCACCACACACAACGCAACGTAAAGTGAACAACCGACACAGAGGGAAAACACAGGGGGATATAAATAGACCAAGACAATCACTCACAGCTGTTAACAATCACAGACAATTAGGACAGACAGAGAAACAATACACATCATAGGGGGCGCCAAAGGGTCGCTCAACAGTAGAGCGATCCCCAACCTGACAGTATCATCTTCAATGTATGGACATTGTATCACTGGCCTTGGGAACGCTACCCTTATGAAGACGTTCATTAATAATAATAATAATAATAATAATAATAATGATAATAATAATAATAATACTACTACTAATAATAATTCATTATATTTATATAGCGCTTTTCCGAGGCTCAAAGACGCTGACAATATGGCAAAAACGGAAAACACAGAAACAACAAGCAACAGATAACATGAGCACATAGAACACAGGGGGGGCAGGGTTAGGGGAGATGGTTAGGGGTAGGGGAGGTTGTATGCATGTCAGGGGGGGAGGGGGAGGGGGTGGCACAGTTAGGGGAGATGGTTAGGGGTAGGGGAGGTTGTATGCATGTCCAGGGGGGGAGGGGGGTGGCACAGTTAGGGGAGATGGTTAGGGGTAGGGGAGGTTGTATGCATGTCCAGGGGGGAGGGGGGGGTGGCAGGGTTAGGGGAGATGGTTAGGGGTAGGGGAGGTTGTATGCATGTCCAGGGGGGTGGCAGGGTTAGGGGAGATGGTTAGGGGTAGGGGAGGTTGTATGCATGTCCAGGGGAGGGGGGGGGTGGCAGGGTTAGGGGAGAGGGTTAGGGGTAGGGGGAGGTTGTATGCATGTCCAGGGGGGGAGGGGGTGGCAGGGTTAGGGGAGATGGGTAGGGGTAGGGGAGGTTGTATGCATGTCCAGGGGGGGAGGGGGGTGGCAGGGTTAGGGGAGATGGTTAGGGGTAGGGGGAGGTTGTATGCATGTCCAGGGGGGGAGGGGGGTGGCAGGGTTAGGGGAGATGGTTAGGGGTAGGGGGAGGTTGTATGCATGTCCAGGGGGGGAGGGGGGTGGCAGGGTTAGGGGAGATGGTTAGGGGTAGGGGAGGTTGTATGCATGACCAGGGGGGGGGGCAGGGTTAGGGGAGATGGTTAGGGGTAGGGGAGGTTGTATGCATTGTACTGTTAATTACTGTCCGCATAATTACTGTTATGCGGGCGGTGCTCAACTTGGTCATGTCCAGTCTTGCTCTACGTGAATATTAATATGAATGTAAAAACTCAATATATTTGCATGAATATCAATATTATACGTACAGTAAAGATATGATGTACAGGGTGATGCGTACAGGACAAGGGCGAAGATATGTACAGTTAAGATATGTGCAGTGTGCACGTATATCCTTTGTGTGCACTCCCTCATATAAAATACGTGAGAGGTCATATTTAGACTTATGTGACACCTTCTGCCAGCGGAGTCGCAGTGTGGGTCCCAGTGTGCGTGGAGAAGTGCACGTTTTTGTTTTCGTTGGTCAGAGTTGCGTAGGCATGTGTTTGGGTGCAGGCGAGCTTTCTAAATGAGGCCCCAGGGGTCTTATGATGGTCAGGCTGGTCCATTAGGGTCTTTATGCTGCAGTAAGGTCCAAGGAGACCTGAGTGTTCATCTGCTGCTCTGGCATGAAACACATTTAACTGCTGCAGTTGACTGCTTCCCCATAGAAACCTCACAGGGGAAAGCGCGTCTTCAGATATTAGGGTTATGTAAATGACCTGCAAAATGATGATGATGGTGTGAGTGTGTGTGTGTGTGTGTGTCTGTGTGTGTGTGTGTGTGTGTGTGTGTGTGTGTGTGTCTGTCTGTGTGGTGTGTGTGTGTGGTGTGTGTGTGTGTGTGTGTCTGTCTGTGTGGTGTGTGTGTGTGGTGTGTGTGTGTGTGTGTGTCTGTGTGTGTGTGTGTGTGTGGTGTGTTTGTGTGTGTGTGTCTGTGTGTGTGTGTGTGTGTGTGTGTGTGTGCGTGCGTGCGTGCGCACGCAGATAGTGTGTGCAGAGAGGAGAGGGAGTAAACTCGTCTCAGAAGGAGGAACGCTCAAATTGCGAAACCTCCTCTCAATTTTCCACTTCAAGGCCCGGCCCTGCCCTACTCTGCCCGACCCTGCCCTACTCTGCCCGACCCTGCCCTACTCTGCCCGACCCTGCCCTACTCTGCCCTACTCTGCCCTACTCTGCCCGACCCTGCCCTACTCTGCCCGACCCTGCCCTACTCTGCCCGACCCTGCCCTACCCTGCCCTACTCTGCCCTACTCTGCCCTACTCTGCCCGACCCTACCCGACCCTGCCCGACCCTGCCCGACCCTGCCCGACCCTGCCCGACCCTGCCCGACCCTGCCCGACCCTGCCCTACTCTGCCCGACCCTGCCCTACCCTGCCCTACCCTGCCCGACCCTGCCCTACTCTGCGCCGCTCTCCGAATGTCTAACAAACTGACCTCAGATCCCCTCAGAGAGAGATCGGTTTCATCCGTTTCTCTACGTTTCTACAAAAGTATGCTTTCTTTCTTTCTTGTCTTTCTATTCCTCTCTTTCTCAAAGCAGCCGTATAGCAGACGCTTCATGGTTTATTCATCCTACACCAGGTCCTCACGTTGCTCCCTGGTCTCCAGTGCGGTGTGTAGACACAGTCACACGTCAGGTCCTGACTGAGAGAGTCGTTAGTCAGGCCCGTATGACAGGGAGCGTCAGAATCATTCCACATTAGTGGTGGGAGGGAAGGCCCTAATCAGAGCCGTCAGAACACAGTGAATAAGTGTCTCACGGAGAGGAGGACGGGCTCTGGGAGGCGCTGATGATGACAGGCCTTCTCACTGGGGCTGATTCGGCCCCAGCCGCTGTCAGGTGTTAATGTGCCAATGATACGGCTCTTTATGGCGCATATCTCAGGTAACATAGTACATATCAAAGTGGTGTGTGTGTGTGTGTGTGTGTGTCAAAGAGAGAGTGGAGAGTGTGTGTGACTTACGGCGGGCGGGCGTGCGAGCCTTCTCTGGTGATCACTCCCTCTTTGTCCATCAGCATCTGGCGGAAGGTCCCCACCTTCTGAGCTATCTCCTCCTCAGAGTACCTGGAGACAGAGAACACACCGTCAGTCAGAGTATGTGTGTGTGTGTGTGTGTGTGTGTGTGTGTGTGTGTGTGAACATACACTGTCAGAGCAAGTACTCCCAACACTCACAGAAACCTAGGAAACCTCGATTTCACACACACACACACACATATTTTTGACCCCGGGCCTGAGCTAGATTACTCTTCCTGCTACAACTGGTGGATTGATGATTCACTTGCTTAGTCAAATGTATCGATTGTAAGTCCAGTGTTTCCTCTATATGCATTTATTCGTGGCGGGCCGCCACGAATGAATTTCCTCCGCCACTAATTGATTCAGACAGTCCACTTTGATTCAGGCTGCGCAGAAAGGCAGCAAGTTATTATGACCGGAGAACAGAAAAAAAGCAGATTGAAGCTAGATTTAGGCCGCTTTCAGACCTACATTTCGTTACGATTTAGGGCGTAGTTAGTTACAATATGTTACAATGTTGCAATTAACCTCGTCGTTTGTTTTCGCACTGCAATCGAGACTGAATCGCTCTCAACAGGCGCGAGGCGACGCGCTTTCAAAACAGTTTTGTGATTGGTCCGAATTTAGCGGGACATTTGGATTTCCTCTCTCTCTCTCTTCGCCCGTCGCCGGTCCCTTTAATCCCATACGTATCCTAATCGAAAATGCAACATCATCAGCGACGACTGTGGGTTATTGCATTTACTGCTGTTCTCTGGTTCATGTTCTTATACCAGTGCTCAGTCGACCAGTCGACCAGTGCGCCGACCAGCTGGCCGGGGTTTTCACCAACATCTTTAACCAGTCCCTGTCCCAGGCCACCGTCCCACCCTGCCTGAAAACCTCAACTATCATTCCAGTCCCGAAGAAAAGCACGGTGAGCTGCCTAAACGACTACCGCCCGGTGGCACTCACACCAATCATCATGAAGTGCTTCGAGAAACTAGTCCGGGCCCACATACTCACACGCCTCCCGCCCAACCTGGATCCATACCAGTTCGCCTACAGAGCCCACAGGTCCACAGAGGACGCCATAGCGACGACTCTCCACGCCACTCTATCCCACCTGGAGAGGGGAAACAGCTACGCGAGACTGCTCTTCGTGGACTTCAGCTCCGCCTTTAACACCATCCTTCCAGACAGGCTAGTGACCAAACTACTAGACCTGGGTCTATCACACTCTATATGTGCGTGGATCAAGGACTTCCTGACCGACCGCCCCCAGAGGGTGCGGGTGGGCCCCCACACCTCCACAGCCCTCAGCCTCAGCACTGGGTCACCCCAGGGCTGCGTGCTAAGCCCCATCCTCTACAACCTCTACACCCACGACTTCACCCCCATCCACCCCAGCAACTACATCGTAAAGTTTGCAGACGACACCACCGTGGTGGGATGTATCTCGGGGGGGGACGAGGCGGCGTACAGGGATGAGGTAGAGCAATTGAGCAAGCTGTGCAAGGTTAACAACCTGCTGCTAAACAAGTCAAAGACCCAGGAATTCATCGTAGACTTCAGGAGGAAAAAGTCCGAGATCCTGCCCCTGCTCATCGACGGAGAGAGCGTGGAGATAGTCTCAAACCTCCGATTCCTGGGACACAACATGCGGGATGACCTGGCCTGGAAGGACAACACTAAAGGCACCATCAAGAGGGCACAACAGCGGCTATACACCCTGAGATGCCTCAAGAAACAACACAGCAAGCAGGAGATGCTGGTGGCCTTCTACCACGGCGCAGTGGAGAGTATCCTCACCTTCGGCATCTCCAACTGGTACCACAGCTGCACGGCAGCGGAGAGAAGCGATCTACAGAGAGTCGTGAGAACAGCACAGAGGATCACCGGCGCCCCCCTCCCCTCTCTGGAGGAGCTGTACAAAACACGCTGTCTCAGGAGGGCCTCCAAGATCTCCAAGGACCCGACCCACCCTGGGCACGAACACTTTGTCAAGCTGCCCTCGAACAGGAGGTACAGGACCCCGGCCGCTAAGACAAACAGACTGAAGGACAGCTTCTACCACAGGGCCGTCAAGGCCCTGAACACAGAAAAGGCCTAAGTTCTGGGCCCAGGACAGTCCGGACGGATTGTATGGCAGCTAGTGCTGAGGCACAAACATGTTCATTTTCAAGCCTGCAAACTGTGACACTTTAAAATAATGTGAAAAAATACTTTCTTGTGAAATATGACAACCCTAGTTGACTATCTGTGCAGTATAGTACAGTGGATTGTGTACATAGCCTCTATCGATACCTCCTTGTGATTTTATGCATCTATGCTTTTTCCAAAATGTGTTTCTTTTTCCTTTCCTAAACACCAGGGGAGCCTCCCCTCCTAAATTTCGTTGTTTGGTACCTGTACTGTAGCAATGACAAATAAAGTCTATCTATCTATCTATCTATCTATCTATCTATCTATCTATCTATCTATCTATCTATCTAGAGTATTTTAAATGAACATTCGTAATGTAGTCTCTGATGTTCATGGTCAATTAAATCAGCCTATTTTGTGAAACAAATAATGTTCCCGCTAATGGGTTAACCGAGCATTCTCGCACCTAACATGCAAGCACCTAGCTTCGAACTATTTATAGCAATATGCGCGGGGCAAAAATAATCTATTGCCTCTAAAATCACCACGAACAGAACGGCGGAGGTACGGGTAAGCAGGGTAAATGGACTGACTTATATAGCGCCTCATTCCAAAGCGCTTTACAACGGCCTCTCATTCACCCATTCACACACACATTCACGCACCAATGGCGGCAAGCTACCATGCAAGGCGCTGGCCCACTCACTGGGAGCAATTTGAGGTTCAGTGTCTTGCCCAAGGACACTTCGACATGTGGCCAGTCGGGGCTCGAACCGCCGATCTGCCAACCTTGCAATCATTAGACGCCGGCTCTACCTCCTGCGCCACAGCCGCAGAGAGCAGGGCTCATGTTGGTGTCCTCAAAGGTAAGAGTTGGTTTTCTTTAACTCAGCTGATAGCATTACCTTGCTGTTGTTGTTTACCGAATGCTCCATCTGACTGTCACACTGTGATTTTACTTGTGTAAACAGTTAATGAGTAACGTTAGCCGGTTTTGTGCGTGTACTCTCATGTAGGCCTACTTCGTATTGATCTTTCTGTGTGTGTGTGTGTGTGTCATGCGCGTTCCGCATGTTCCGCTGCAGCTGTAGGATATCTTGGTATTTGATCACCTTCTATATAAAATCACCTGCTCGGCTTTAATGACTTAACCGCTATTTAAGAAATTATAATTGTTGCCACCCTCTAGTTTTTGGTGAAATTACGTCTTTGTTTTGAGCGCCAGTGCGCGTTTTATGCTCCGCGCGCGAAAAATGAACACTCCGCCACTAATGTCAAAAATCCTGGAGGAAACACTGAAGTCGCTTTGGAATAAGGCGTCTGCTAAATGGCAAAAATGTAAATGTAACATACACACACGCGCACACACACACACACACACGGGCACACACGCGCGCACGCACACACACACACACACACACACACACACACACACAGTCATTAATAAATACAGAATTGCATGGATGTCTGTGGAGGAGCCAGGCCAGGGACTCACAGACCCGTTGGCTAGCGTGGAGTGATCTGTGAGCAGGCTAATGAAGACACGCTGCTGGGAGCAGACGCAGCGGCGCACAGAGAAGATTGCTCTGCGGTGTCGTCTCCGAGGCCGGGTCATCCCATATATCACCCACCCCCCACCCCACCCCCGCCGCGCAGACGCTAACCGTCATCTGTCACAACAGCCAGGCTCGTGTGTGTACGAGCACACAACACAACACACCCACACATTTTTTCCAACCGAAAACACACGACGACGGCAGGGCGTAACATTTACACACCGTGACGAGATAAGGGGACAGGACGGCCGGCCAGCAGGAGCGTATCGCCGTGTTTTCCTCAGCGTGGCTTAATTGGCGCATGCCTGAGGGAATTGGGACGCCTGGGCGCGCGGCCTCTATCTCTCCGCCCTCCGGACATTCCTGCCTTCAGGGACTGTCTGGAGGTAATCATGTCTTATT
>NC_137693.1:16595360-16622860 GCF_963989245.1 Nansenia antarctica
TGCTCTCAAAACAGCCTCAGTTAGATTAGGTTGGATTAGATTCAACTTTATTGTCATTGCAGAGTACAAAGTACGAATTATTTGTGGCATTGATTCAACATGATGTTGGAAACAGTCCTTGGAGATTCTGGTCTATGATGATTTTTCAAGTGCACTTTTTTCAAGCTGTGAATCTCCCGTTCTACCACATCCCAAAGGTGTTCTATTGGATTCAGATCTGGTGACTGGGCAGGCCACTGAAGCTGAACTCATTGTCATGTTCATGAAACCAGTTTGAGACGACTTTTGCTTTGTGACACGGTGCCTTGTCATGCTGGAAGTCGCCATTAGAAGATGAGTAAATGGTGGCATTCCCCACACCATTACACCACCTGAACGAATGAGAAGGTGTACAGATGTTCCTAATAAAGTGTCCAGTGAGTCTATATACAGTAGCTTCCTCATTCTGGGTACTCAGTCCTGCTCTTCTTATGACTCCATCCTTGTATCTCTTTATCTTTATCTTTCTATTCAATTAATTCTGTCATGTCTGTATGCAGTGGTCCACACGCGCACACGCGCACACACACACACACACACACACACACACACACACACACACACACACACACACACACACACACACACACACACAGTTTGTCTACAAGTAATGTCTATATTGTAATATCAGGCTGTGAAGATTTCCAATGGTATCTTAAGACAGAACAGCTAAAGAAGGTCATGTGCCAGGAATGGTTACACCACACACTAAAACCTCCACTCTTCTAATGAAACTGGCTTTGTATTAAGATGGCTTTGCAGTTTTACACGCCTACTGTATATGGGGCGGCTGTGGCGCAGGAGGTAGAGCTGCCGTCTAATGATCGCAAGGTTGGCGGATCGGCGGTTCGAGCCTTGGCTGGCCACATGTCGAAGTGTCCTTGGGCAAGACAGTGAACCCCAAATTGTTCCCAGTGAGCGGGACGGCGCCTTGCGTGGTAGCTTGCCGCCATTGGTGTGTGAATGTGTGTGTGAATGGGTGAGTGAGAGGCCGTTGTAAAGCGCTTTGGATAAAGGAGCTATATAAGTGCAGTCCATCTTCACTGTATGTTATCATCAGATATGAGCAGGTGTGACTCTCGTTGTTTCCCATGATGCACCTACTCTCCTCATCTTCCTGGGGGGGTGAGAGAGGCTGGGGGGGGGGGTGAGAGAGGAGTGCTCGACTCATATCAAAGCTTTTCCAAAATAGCCATGGCCGCCAGCGTGCCGTCTGGCCTAAGTGAGAGAGCGAGCCTCTTTGATGAGTGCTCATTAAGCGGTAGGGGGAGAGGCTGAGACGCTCCACAGGGGCTCCAATCAGGCAGACACTCAATACGCCTCAATTACTCTTGGAGAAATAAATTGTGTGTGTGTGTGTGTGGACCAGGAGGTATCAGACACTGCGTATGATTCTATCATAAATAAATAATAAACCCTAAATGGCTTCGAGCTACAGTTAAGATATCTGGACATTTAAACATACATTTACAGAGGAGTGTGTTGCAAAATGGCTGATCTCTCCTCTCCTTCCTTCATCATTACCAGTGTCATACCAGTGTCATTACCAGACACAGGAAGTAGCTGAGAATCCTGACTGGAGGCACCTGATGACTCGGTCTAATAGAGACAAACACCTGCATGGTATCCATCCACTGATCACCTCCATGCCGTTTCAAACAGCCAGGCCGTGGCTCCTGTATGGACACTGTCATACCCACCCCCTACTGCAGGTCATACCCACCCCCCTACTGCATGTCATACCCACCCCCCTACTGTCATACCCACCCCCCTACTGCATGTCATACCCACCCCCCTACTGTCATACCCACCCCCCTACTGCATGTCATACCCACCCCCCCTACTGTCATACCCACCCCCCCTACTGTCATACCCACCCCCCTACTGTCATACCCACCCCCCTACTGCATGTCATACCCACCCCCCTCCGGCCCCTACAGAGTCAGGCCAAGCGCCAGTAAACGGGGGCCTCTGCCAAGCCTCAGAGAGCTTAATGAGAAGACCCCCTTTAATGTGAAGACCTTTAATTGCAGCGCTCCTCTAATTGGCTCCCATGGTGAGGCTGTCACACATGGCAGACTAGTAATCCCTGGGTTTAGCAACCAGCCGGAGGGGGGAGAGTAGGGGGAGGGGGGATAGATGGGGGAGGGGGGAGAGATGGGCGATGGTGGCCAGGGGGATAAAGGGGGAGAAGGTGGGGGGAGGTGCACTGCTAGAGGGGTTGCTAGTAGAGAGCGGCTCACATCCAACCTGTCCCTCAGTCAGTCTACTCTCTGGCGATGGCCTTGGGGGGAGAGTCTGCGGTGGGGGGGGGAGCCTGGGGTTGGGGGTGGAGGGTGGCCTACAGGCTTAAATCAACAACCGATGAAAAAAGGTTCCAGGCACCATTTTATTTGTGCCTAACGCCTGCATCCTGCATTCCTCTCTACCTCTACCCCCCGGGTTCTTGAGAGATTGATTGAGATTGAGATAACGTTTATTGCCACTATGCATTACACATATAGGAATTTGCTTCGTCACCACAGCAAGTGCGTTTATACTTTTTTCACATATCAAAAAACAGGACAACACAACAACAACACAGGACAGACAACAGTGCATTGGATAGTGCGGTATAAAGTAAAGTGCAGTGCAGAGTGCGGTTCATTGGTCTGTCCATCCCTGTATCCCACTCTCCCTTTCTCTGTTTGTTTGAAAGTGCAGTTTTGAGAGCTGTGCTAAAGGAGCATGCCTCTATCATGCTAAGCTAAATTGGGAAGGCGGATCCTACTTTACAAGAGCTTATTTGGAGCACAACACCTCACAATGGGATTTAACATTCAACTAAATAGATGATCTCTTTCAAGTTCAACTCTCTTTGAATCAGAGTGTACTAGGGATGTAACGATATACTCATGACTCAATACGATTCACCATACTGGGTTCACCATACCATTATCTCACAATTCTTTTTACAAAATGAGATTGCAGGCAAATTATGACAGATTATGACAGAATTATGAAAGATTATTTTATTTATTTCTCAGACAAAAACTTGTTTTTCTTTTTATTTCTGAGGTAGGGTATAACTGCAAAACACAAACTGTGCAATGAATGCATATTTCCTTTTCTTTATAAAAAATAAACAAATAAATCAAAGAAAAACAGAAAATATCTTGTCTTAACCAAAAAAACAAAAAACAAAAAACTAATCTCACATCAAATAAATAAATGATGAATATTGCAAGATGAGTGCAGCGTGTAGCTACAGCAATAACACTTTAACCTTTAAGCCCAACAAGATGTATCTAACCAACAGGCTAGCTAGTTAGCCTAGCTACATGACTTTCACTCCAAGTTTACACAAGCATGACAGCTTCATGGCCTCCGCCTGTCAATACGAAACACATCCAACCTTATTGGAGCGAGCTAGCTAGTCTAGTTAGCGAGCTAGTCTTGCATGTAACCTGCAATCATGTGCCATCGGCTAAAAAACGCAAAAAATGTAGCTCTGCGTTTTAAATTGCACAACGCTGTTAGCTACAAAACAATTCACAAAAAGCGTTCTAGGATAAGTTACAAAACCAGCAGATGCCGTGGAGCTTCGGTGGAAGAAGGCTGCACCCTGCCTCACCTGACCCAACACCACTGTGCTGCTAGCCCTCCACACCTGACCCAACACCACTGTGCTGCTAGCCCTCCCTGCCTCACCTGACCCAACACCACTGTGCTGCTAGCCCTCCACACCTGACCCAACACCACTGTGCTGCTAGCCCTCCCTGCCTCACCTGACCCAACACCACTGTGCTGCTAGCCCTCCCTGCCTCACCTGACCCAACACCACTGTGCTGCTAGCCCTCCCTGCCTCACCTGACCCAACACCACTGTGCTGCTAGCCCCCCCCGGCACGCCCGCCCGCCCGCCCGCCTCTCTCAATGCCACGATGATTTTTCATCTTGCCGTTTTTGAAGCGTCACATATTTCTAGCGATAATGAACTGTCTGGCTGGCGACGCGTCGTTAGTCCTTACATCCCTATTAAGAGCGTAGTAACTCTGACGGCCCCCCTGTCCTCTGTCGCCGTCAGACAGCCTGCTGACCGGGCCAATGGGGGGGGGGGCTCTCTGGTGGACATATGGCCCCTTTACATCGCTCTTAAACCAGAGGCAATTAGTCCGGAGCCAGGACCCTGACAGATGGCCGTGGTGGCCCTCTCCTCATGACATGCAGCAGCTCTCTATCAGCGACATTAATCTGGGCTGCACCGCCTTTACCCTGAGGGCCTAACGAGAGCCGCCTTCCTGCCCCGGCCCAGCCCAGCCTGACTCCTCACTGGTGGGGGTGGAGGGGGGGGTGGGGTGGAGGGGGGGGTGGGGGTGGAGGGGGGGAGGTCTAGAGTCTAGACAGAGACACATAGAACACATAGAACAGAGACACCAGCTCCACTAACTGGAGTCCCCCAGGAGTCATGGATTCATTTATCTCTCTGGTCAGCAGGGAAGATGGGGGGAGGACGGGGGAGGACGGGGGAGGATGGGGGGAGGAAGGGGGAGGTCATGAAGGACAAGTGTGGAGAGTGGAGGGCATGGTGAGATCATGGTGAGCACGGATACAGTGAGATCTATGGAATAGAGTTCAGGGATATAAGACACATGTTTTGGGGGGAGGGATTAGATTAGATTCAACCTTTGTCCTTGTACAGAGTGCGACGAAATGTATTTTTTTGCTCTAGGCACAGGGGTCAGCCATAGTCAGCGCCCCTGGAGCAATTAGGAGTTAAGTGCCTTGCTCAAGGGCACAACGGCAGTGGTAGGACACCTTAGATATGATGCCAGCACCCCTCCAGTCACCAGCTCACATCCGGCTCCCTCCTGAGGCGGGGATCGATCCAACGACCTTCCGATTGCTAGCCAGCTTCTCTAACCTCTAGGCTACCTGCCCCCCCCACCCTAGACTTCAAGGTCTAGCTAGTCATTGCTTCAGATAGCTCTAGTTGATCACACCCCTCTAGTCTCCCTTAGTACTTCCCATGTCAATGTGTGGGGGGATGAACACGTGTCGTCTGGCAAAGAAATGACCGGGGATGGAAGGAACAGTTCTTTAGTATGATTACTGGATGTCAAAGAAAGGACTTGGGGAGTGAACGTGGGGTTAGGACCCGTATGGTAACCTTCAAGTCCCCGGGGGGAAACTGAGTGCATGGAGGATGCAGTGAGAGAGTGTATGGAGGATGCAGTGAGAGAGTGTATGGAGGATGCAGTGAGAGAGAGTGTATGGAGGATGCAGTGAGAGAGTGTATGGAGGATGCAGTGAGAGAGAGTGTATGGAGGACGCAGTGAGAGAGAGTGTATGGAGGATGCAGTGAGAGAGAGTATGGAGGATGCAGTGAGAGAGAGTGTATAGAGGATGCAGTGAGAGAGTGTATGGAGGATGCAGTGAGAGAGTGTATGGAGGATGCAGTGAGAGAGTGTATGGAGGATGCAGTGAGAGAGTGTATGGAGGATGTAGTGAGAGAGAGAGTATGGAGGATGCAGTGAGAGAGAGAGTGTATGGAGGATGCAGTGAGAGAGAGTGTATGGAGGATGCAGTGAGAGAGTGTATGGAGGATGCAGTGAGAGAGTGTATGGAGGATGCAGTGAGAGAGAGTGTATGGAGGATGCAGTGAGAGAGAGTGTATGGAGGATGCAGTGAGAGAGAGTGTATGGAGGATGCAGTGAGAGAGTGTATGGAGGATGCAGTGAGAGAGTGTATGGAGGATGCAGTGAGAGAGTGTATGGAGGATGCAGTGAGAGAGTGTATGGAGGATGTAGTGAGAGAGTGTATGGAGGATGCAGTGAGAGAGAGTGTATGGAGGATGCAGTGAGAGAGTGTATGGAGGATGCAGTGAGAGAGTGTATGGAGGATGCAGTGAGAGAGAGTGTATGGAGGATGCAGTGAGAGAGTGTATGGAGGTCTCTTCCACGCTTGACTGAGGTCGCGGCTAGCGACAAAGTCTCAAAGTTGACGGTCACCAAAGGTTCAGTTGAGAACCTCGTAAGCACATCGAGAACCAGCGACCAAGTCCCAAAACTGGACATGTGTCTAGCACCATGGCCTGGGGTGGTCCAGTGGTCTAGCACCATGGCCTAGGGTGGTCCAGTGGTCTAGCACCGCGGTCTACAGTGCACACATATGCCCATGTCGGCATGGGTTCGAATCCGGCCCATACCCTGCTGACACCCTCTCTCTCTCCCTTCTTCTCCTTACTTTCCCGTCTGTCTTCACTGAATCTGTCCAATAAAATGAAACATATGAGTGGGACTGCCCTATTCAGAAAAAAAAAACTGGACAGGAGGCCTGGAGGCTGGACAGATGCACCGCGCTCCTGTCACAAACCGACAGACAATAGGGCCGTGCCACGACCACCGTGGCAGAGGCTGTGGAAGTGGAGCACTGACAAAGGCACCACACCCCCCCCCCCCCCCCCCCGCCCCCACCACCTCTCACACAAAGCCAAGAGGAACCATCTGCCAAGACAGGCACTTTCATTTCATTCAAATGACTCCACAGTCTCAAACATTCTAGAATGTACAGTAATGTATGCAGGGGTGCATAATATCCCATAGTAAGGAGATGAACCGAGTCGAATGAAAAGAGTTCAGCAATTATGAAAGGTGGCGTTAGTCTTACTTCCAACCAATAATCCTGTTGAGGTTGTTGAGTTCAACTCAAACTTACCATACACTAAACATGACAGTTCAGCAGCTGGTATAGGATTACAATCTCATGTTACCCAGTCTATTCAAATTGTGCCTTCCCCCCTAAATGACAGCTTGAATGAGCTGAGACTACACACTGGAAACCAGCTGGTCAGTTACAGGGTTACAGGGTTTCTTTAGTCATGCTGAGGCTACAGTTACACCAGCAGTGAGAGAGAAAGGCTTGTGGGCAGTGCTCTAGTGGACATGCTTATCCAGCAGTGAAAAATACACACACTACTACTACTAACAGCATCAATCCACTAGTCCATCATACAGAGTATAGCAGAGGGCTTCAAAGCATTCTACAACCACCCCACCCCCCCCCCACCCCCAGGACTCCTTATTGCCTGGGAAGATGTATTAGTGTTTTTAGGTTTAGATGAAACACTGGTAAGTTGAGAACTGACTGCGATGAAGATAGACCATCTAAACCACAGGCACTGTCATTTATTCAGACGACTCCACAGTATCAAACATGTTAGACTGTACAGGAGCAACTTGATTGCAAGGCCTGCGGTTTTTTTCCCATACTGCTAATCAGTAACATTCGCTACAGTGTCATACAAAGAATGGCCATGAATGTAAAAACAAACACTGGATCGTAAAAAAAAATATATTCGCAAATGACGGTCAAATCGATACCAACATCTAACCCCCTCTCGGGCTTGATGACTTGGCTGTCAACACAAACCGTTTTAATTTCGCCTACCACACACAGACATAAGGTCACCCAACTCCTTATTAATTATAGTCACAGCCAGCCTAGAGAGTCCCTCGGAGCCCCGTTTAGCCACGCGGCTGCGCGTGTGCGTGTGCGCATGGCTGAATGGATCAGTGTGGGCCTGAGACTCTGAGCTAGGGAGATTAGAGCAGAAGCCAGCAGATGCCAGTCACCACCGTAGCCTAGCGGAAGCAGCAGCCTTAGCGCGCTGCGCGGCTCTCCCTGCATTTAGCGCTGGAGGAGAGAGCATGCTAACGAGAGATGCTACGTCCTTGACCGACTGACTCTCTGGCTCTGACTGTGGCGCTGCCCAAGCAGCCATTACTGGACGCAAAAGTGGCGTTATCCTCTTGTGGAAACTGCAGTGTGTAGCCTAAACGTGCAGCTTCTACAACAGCATGTTTGGATACTGGATTCTGATTGGCTAGCAACAGTGGTAAATACCCCAACAACCTTCAGTTCGGACCGCATTTCCAGTATCAATGCACCTCCCAATCAATCTGATTAACAACACCTGTGCTGACCTACAATGCAATGGTTGATCTGGTTTATGGGACTATATTCTGTGGTGGAAGGATATATGGATTCTGAAACGATTCATGATTGTAAATAATTTAATTTAATGTTACAACTGTGTATTTTTTATATTATGTGGTGGCTGTTGTAGAAAAGCAATGTAGCATTGGAGGGCGGGGGTTGTGGACTCATTTACCACTGTACAGGGTTTTCCTACTCGGCTTCGCCTCGTGCCACAACCCTGTACCAGTGGTAAATTAGTCCACAACCCCCTTCCTCTCATGGTCAATTGCTTCCGTATTCTTCACCACTACTGTTTCTATCCTGTATGTGGGGGTTACTGTGTTCTCTGTAAAAGGTGCTAACTACTGGGATAGCCTAGCAGGTGTGAGTAGAGAGTGCCCTACATGTTCAAGACCCATCTCAAACTGAATCTTAAGGCAAACCAGAACTGTGATAATTTTTAGTCAGATTCAGTGTACAATCTAAACATTTGTTTATGTAACTTGTTTCTTGCTTTTATTACTGTGACGATCCACACTGGTACCACCAGTGGGCGCCAAACATCTATTGTCTTGTTGACCCTCTCTCTTGGTTCCTGATGGGCACAGGTGAAGGTGATCATCCTGATTGTCCCAGGAACTTTAAGAGGGGGTCAAATTGATGGACTCGCTCTCTTCCTTGTCGACCAGCAGCCTTTTTGGTTGTTGTTATGATTTACTTTATCATTCTTTCCATTTAACCTATTATTCTTTAATAAATCTCCTATTATTGTTCTCCATGTGTCGTCTCCCTTTTTGTCACCTTGTCCTGAGCCAGGCAAGCGTAACAAATTGGGTGCTCGTCCGGGATTGAATTTGGTGAGAGCAATATTCTCTCCCTTTTCATAGTTGATATTCGGGATTGGATTGTTGGATTTGTCCAACTCTATATTGGGAGACCCGCATGGTTATTGTTTATAGTTATTGGGTTTTGGTTGGATTGGATGTAATGTATTGTTTAGTATATTTGGTACGTTGGTTTGGGTGCTGGTGACGAGGGGGAGCTGGCCGTCCGACTGTGCTGACAAGGACGTAACTCTTGGTATTGGCTGTGATTTTCGGCTGGAGTTTGGTGAGTGCTGTGTTCTATGCAAAGCAGAGAAGGATAGGTAGGGCGGGTGGTTTAGATACCATCAGAGCTATACGTGAACCCCCGTGCTAGGAGTAGAAGCGCTTAACGCTTGTTTATTGTTTTCGTTTGTTATTTTTGGTGTGTTGAACGCGGGGGCGCCACCAGGCATTTGCTTGGTGGAAGAGTTGCATGTGAACGCACTGAAGACTAGCTGAGTGGTTAGTCAGTCATTACTGAGTTAGATGCGGGGCAGCTCTTACGAAGTATGTTAGTTACTTTTCTGTTTTGTATGTGTGCACAGTTACTCGCTTTAAATGGGCTGAAGATTATGGCTGATATGGGAGTAGTTTATAGGAGGAGTTTGTAATAGGAGGGGAGATTCCCGTTTGTTAGGGTTGGTTAATATTGGTTATTTGATTATATTGAGTTATGGATGTTTTTGAGGAGTTTGTGGCAGCTCCGTCGGTCGATGGATTGTTACAGTTAACGAAGGAACAACTGTGGAAGGTTGTGGAACATTATGAGGTTAAGCTTGAGGTGGTGAAAGGCCGAGCAAAGAAACAGGACGTAGTGGAGGCTTTACAGACTACGTTAATTAATAGGGGCATACTAAAGGGTAAATTGTCTGTCCCTAAAATATCCGTTGGGGTTGCATCTGGGTCCACTGAGTTAACATTTGATCAACAGAAGGAATTGTTAGCATTACAGATGGAATCACAGACGCGAGAGCGTGAATTTCAGATGCAAGAGCGTGAATTTCAGACGCGAGAGCAGACGCGAGAGCGTGAGTTTCAGGCACAAGAGCGTGCGAGGGACAGGGAATTGGAGTTGGATAAATTAGCTCTTGAACGGGAGCGCCTTAGGTTGATTGCTGAGGGAAAGTTATCTGACGGTGGAGGTGGCGATTCGAGTAATTCAAAGAGGGATAATATGTCTGTCATGGTTAGACTGTTGCCAAAGTTTAATGAAAAAGATCCTGATGTATTCTTTTCACTGTTTGAGAGTGTTGCCGACGATAGGGACTGGTCTACTTCAGACCGCACCGCATTACTACAGAGTGTGCTTATTGGCCGAGCTCAGGAAGCTTATATTGCTCTTAATGGTAGAGAGAGGAAAGATTATGATACAGTTAAGGCCGCTATCCTTAGGGCTTATGAACTTGTTCCTGAAGCTTACAGACAGCGGTTTAGACAATGGAAGAAACATGACAAACAAACTCATGTTGAGGTTGTAAGAGAACTAACAAGCCATTTCAATCGTTGGTGCGTGGCGGTAGAGGTGAATACTCTGGAGGATCTGGCAAATTTGATTATTCTGGAACAGTTTAAAACCATTGTCCCTGATCGCATTGCCACTTACGTTAACGAACACAAGGTGAAAACAGCAGGTCAAGCCGCGGTGTTGGCAGATGAATTTGTACTGACTAATAAAAGTCAGTTTGGTGAACATCGTTTTCGTAGCGAGGGGAGCCGTAGACATAATCCGAACGTGACTGACCTATTGGTAAATCGTACACAATTCCCTAACGAAGGTCCTGGTTATTCTGTCCCCTTTTCAAGGTCGGAGCATGGCAGTCAGAGTAGAGTAGATCCTAACTCGACATGCAATTATTGCCTTGAGAAGGGTCACTGGAAACAGGAGTGTCCTGTCCTAAAAGGAAAGAAAACCTACAGTGGGAAGGGGGGCTCTGTTAGACCGTTGGCACTTGCAGTGCATGCTTGTGGGGCAGGAGTAAGAGTGTCTGGGGTTGCCGAGGGGTCTCCCTTTAAACCAGGGGTGATGGCATCCTCAGTATCCAGCCCACCTGCGGCTACTGAGTTGGCGGGGGCACTACAGGGCTCTGCCTCCATACAGATTAGCGAGGAGGATCCTGATTTTGGTCCGTTTATTACTACAGGTTTCGTTTCTCTGGTGGGTAGCCCACAGAAAGTGCCTGTCCAGATACTTCGTGATACGGGGGCTTCAGAATCTTTTATATTGGAATCGGTTTTAACATTCTCTCAGGAGTCAAGTGTGGGGACCAGCGTTTTGATTAGAGGGATGGGGATGCAGACTTTGTCTGTCCCCTTGCATGAAATTGAGCTTTGCTCTGATCTGGTCCAGGGGGTAGTGACCATTGGTGTTCGACCCTCTCTGCCTGTGGTGGGTGTGGCAGTCATTTTAGGAAATAACCTGGCTGGAGGAAGAGTGTGGAGTGATGTGCCCCCACCTCTGGTAGTTAGTTCTGGGTTTACACGACCAACAGGACCCGACCTAAGTGTGAAGGAGTTTCCTGAGGTTTTTACTGCCTGCGCCATGACTCGTGCTATGAGTTGCATGGACCCTGGAATTGATGATGGTGAAGAGTCTGATGGGTTCGCTCCTGACAGTTCTGTTTTTCGGTTGCCAGATCTGCCGCCGTCTTTGTCTCGGAGTGAGTTGATTTTGGCCCAACAGGAGGATCCTGAGCTGAGGCTGCTGCTCGGTGGGATTCAGCCTGGGGATGAGCTGGAGAGCTCTGCAGGTGGTTGTTTTCTCTTGGAGGATGTGTTGGTTCGTGGATGGCTTCCTCATGGTGATTGTTCTGTGGGTGACCCAGTTTTCCGGGCAGGGTTTGCTGGTCCCTGCTCTGTTGTACGACAGGTGTCCAGACAGAATTATTTGATCGATGCCCCTAGCCGTAGAGGGTCTACACAGACCACAGTGCATGGGGTGTCTCCATCTCCGTCCACTCCTGTGGTGGCAGCAGGGGGGGAGGAGGATGTGAGTGGGCCTGGAGACGGTGTTTTGCGTCCTCGGCTTAGGACCATGAGACATTGGCTGAGTTATGTGTTATTGTTTGAGGGCTGTTTGGTTTCTGTTTGGCACTGGTTTGGGCTCTGCAGCGCTTTGATGTTTGTGTGGGAGGGGGGGGGTCTCATCCAGTGGTTGTTTGTTCAGATCATAACCCCCTGACCTTTTTGCATACTTTGCAGAGTCCGAGCCAGCGCCTTACCAGGTGAATCAATGCTGCCGGTCTAAAACTCTTGTCCTTAATCTCTCTTTCTCTTGCTCCTCCCTCCTTAAATAGAGCTTTTCCAGGTACCAGGAATTGCTGGAGGGTGGGCAAGTTGTAGGGGAGGTTGGGATTTGACGTTTAGGCTGTGTGTGGCAGAGATCACCGTTTTTTTTGTTGCCATAGACTCTTGTTATTATTTGTATTATTTGTAATCTGGGAAACAAATTAGCAGAGACCTTTTTAGTAGGCCTCTGTTTTAAGGGGGGGGATGTGACGATCCACACTGGTACCACCAGTGGGCGCCAAACATCTATTGTCTTGTTGACCCTCTCTCTTGGTTCCTGATGGGCACAGGTGAAGGTGATCATCCTGATTGTCCCAGGAACTTTAAGAGGGGGTCAAATTGATGGACTCGCTCTCTTCCTTGTCGACCAGCAGCCTTTTTGGTTGTTGTTATGATTTACTTTATCATTCTTTCCATTTAACCTATTATTCTTTAATAAATCTCCTATTATTGTTCTCCATGTGTCGTCTCCCTTTTTGTCACCTTGTCCTGAGCCAGGCAAGCGTAACAATTACTGATTGTCACAATGCTTTTACCTGGCTAATTATTGGAATGATTGTTGCTGTCTCCTGCTTAGGGACTACGGTGTGTAAATGAGCATTTCTTCTACAATCCGGCATGTTTACATTTAGTATTTCTTGTACTTGATGTTCATTAACATGTCATGAGCTTAGAATGATATGGTTCTATCTCCGTTTAGGGTAGTTCAGAGATATTGAGCGTCAAAGTTTTTACATTCCATTATGTTTTGTGAGATGGAACCTTTGTATTTTATGAATTACTAACTGAAAGATGTCAACATTTTAAAAATAACACCACACAGCCATTAATAAACACCTAATGGATCAGATTTTGTAAAAAACTAAATTTAGATTTTTGAAATTTTTAGATAGAACCTTAGAATTCTAACGTCACGATGTGCCGTCCCTATCAAATATACTACTAATAGCAACTCACCCCTGCTCCTCCATCATCTCCTGCAGCTCCATACACTTCAGCTCCACCCGCCTCTTCCTCTCGTGGTCCAGGATCTCCCGGTGGGCCTTCTTCACCAGGACGGGCTCCGGCCTGGGCTCCTCCTCCTCCTCCTCCTCCTCTGGCTCCTCCTCCTCAGCCTTGGGCCGCACGGCGGGCACCGGCGCCGAGGCGGCCGCCCCCGCCACCGCCAGCTGGGGCACACCGTTGGCGCCGTCCTCGGGGGAAGGCAACCTCGCCCCATTGTACATGGCCACCGCTCTGAGGGAGAGAACAGGGACGTGTTATTATCTACAGGAGATGAGCTGACCCTGGCGGGACAGCTTTCTGAGGGGAGAGAGAAAGGGTTGTGTTTTGGGGCGGCTGTGGCATAGGAGGTAGAGTCGGCATCTACGGATCGCAAGGTTGGCAAATCGGCAGTTCGAGCCCCGACTGGCCACATGTCGAAGTGTCCTTGTCCTTGGTGTGTGAATGTGTGTGTGAATGAGAGGCCGTTGTAAAGCGCTTTGGAATAAGGCGCTATATAAGTGCAGTCCATTTTATGTTTATTCAGTTCTGACCATGCCATCTACAGTAGCTAGTTGCCATGGGAGATACAGGTTCCTAGTCCCCAGAGAGAGAAAAAGTGATGTTGCTACATTATTTTCAGCCTTAATGACCCCTGAACCCTAAAGAGGTCAAGAGGCTAAAATAAAGATGTGATGAACACACTTGTTTGCTTTAAGTGTGGCTAGTGTGTTATAAACCATGAGCACCGTTGGTGCCATGACACTTAAATCAATAAAAACATCTGACAACATTTAAACAGGCCCTCAAAACCCACCTCTTCAAGCTTGCCTTCACTAGTTAACCCTCTCCCCCTCCCCTTCCCATGTGTCCCCGTCTTTGAGTATCTAGAAAATCGCTATATAAGTCTAATGTATTATTATTATTATTATATATATATATTTTTTTATATAAGTGACCTCCATCTCCTCTCCTCTCTAGCTCAGTGTGTGTTCGTTTACTCCGGTCAAGTGAGAGGGTTGCCACAGTGTGTATGTATATGTACGGTTCCTCATCACAACAAAGTGAGCTGTGGTGATGTGATGGTTATAACTCTGGACAGGGTGAAGGATACGTGGCCTGAGCAGTTGCACACACAGGGTTATTCTGGCCTCGCAGGCACATGTCCACATGCATCACCTCCAACTGCACCGGCTGCAACCTTTTGTCTGTGCGCCCAGTGTGTGCTGCGGGCAGGGTGATGGGGCCAGTGTGTGCTGGAGGCAGGGTGATGGGGCCAGTGTGTGCTGGGGGCAGGGTGAGCTGGGGGCAGGGTGTGCTGGGGGCAGGGTGTGCTGGGGGCAGGGTGTGCTGGGGGCAAAAAAATGACTCTCCACTGACCGCCAACTCATCTGATTGATTGATTGATTGATTGAAAACCTTTATTGTCCCCAATGGGGAAATTTTGTTGTCAAACAGCTCAGTTAGGGCAGAAAACATTCAGTACAGAAAACAGAAAAACATTCAATAAAATACATAAAACAGTGCAGGCTCAATAAGTAAAAAGTTCCAAAAGTTCCAGCTCCAGGTCTCCCCCACCCTGCAGGGCCTGGTTGTAGAGTCGGAGTGCAGCTGGAATAAAGGACTGTCCAAATCTTTTTGTACTTTGACGGGGGAGAACAAATCTGTGGCTGAACTTGCTCCTCATCCCTGCCAGCTCGCAGTACATCGGGTGGGAGGGATTGGCCAGCATGGCCGCCAGTTTTTTCCCCATCCTCTGTTCTGCCACCACCTCTAGGCTGTCCAGCCCGGTCCCCACCACAGAGCTGGCCTTCTTCACCAGTTTGTTTAGCTTCGCAGCATCCCTGGCACAGATGTTTCCACCCCAGCAGGCCACGGCGAAGAACAGAACGCTGGCAACCACCGACTGATAAAACATTTGCAGCAGCTTGTTGCAGACACCGAAAGACCTCAGCCTTCTCAGGAAAAACAGTCTGCTCTGCCCTTTCCTGAGAAGAGCCTCGGTGTTGTCAGTCCAGTCCAGTTTGTTATTAATTTGTACTCCCAGGTACCTGTAGGAGTCCACCCTCTCGACTTCCACCCCCTTGATGGTGATGGGGGCTGGGGTCCTTCTCTTCCTCCTAAAATCCACCACCAACTCCTTTGTTTTGCTGGTGTTAAGCAAAAGGTAGTTGGTGTCGCACCACTGCACGAAGCTCTCCACCAGGGCCCTGTACTCCTCATCCCTGTCGTCTGTGATGTAACCGACGATAGAGGAGTCATCCGAAAACTTCTGCAGGTGGCACTGGTCGGAGCTAAACTGGAAGTCGGAGGTATAGAGGGTGAAGAGAAAGGGTGACAGAACAGTTCCCTGGGGGGCACCGGTGTTGCACACCACCACCTCAGACTGACAGCCCTGCAGTCTCACATACTGACGCCTGTCTGTGAGGTAGTTGTGGATCCAAGCCGTCAGGGAGTCCTCCACACACATCACTGCTAGTTTGTCAGCCAGCAGTGATGGCTTGATAGTGTTAAATGCACTGGAGAAGTCGAAGAACATGGTCCTCACCATGCTCTGTGGCCTCTCCAGGTGTGTGTAGGCCCTGTGCAGCATGTAAATGATGGCGTCCTCCACCCCCATGCTCTCCTGGTATGCAAACTGCCGGGGGTCCAGGAAGTCCTTCACCTGGGGCTTAAGGTGTTGCAGCACTAGCCTCTCCAGGATCTTCATGACCTGTGGTGTCAGGGCGACAGGTCTGTAGTCGTTTGGGGTGCTGGGCCGTCCCTTCTGAAGTTGTGCAAAGCTAAACAAGGCCTTCATCAATGAGAAGAGCCAGGCTGAGGTTTGCAAAAGACCACGAGGACTGGCCCGTAGAGGACTGGAATACGGTAATCTTCTCTAATGAGTTCCTCATATACGGTAATCTTCTCTAATGAACCCCATTGAAAACCTCTGCAATGTGATGGAGAGGAAGATGAATGGTGTGAGATCTGATCAATATTCTGTCTTTCATATGACAGTGTGTGTGAGTGGAATGTTTTCACATTTACGAATGTGATGTTGATAGACTTTGGCTCCAGTCAAGGCCTTCCTTGCACTCTATACGCAGTTCCTCACTCGTATATGAGTAAGGAGGGGTGAGGGGGGTGGAGTTGACCCATAACGTATGATAAACAACTACTGGAAGAGGAATCTATGAAGCCTTTTGTTCTGAGTGTTGAAGTGTGTGTGCCTGGTCACTGGTCAGGCAAGCAGGCAGGAGCACATGTGGATATCTCTCTGCAAAGACAGCAAACAGCTGTACTCCTCTGCAAAGACAAACAGCTGTACTCCTCTGCAGACAGCAAACAGCTGTACTCCTCTGCAGACAGCAAACAGCTGTATTCCTCTGCAAAGACAGCAAACAGCTGTACTCCTCTGCAGAGACAGCAAACAGCTGTACTCCTCTGCAAAGACAGCAAACATCTGTACTCCTCTGCAGAGACAGCAAACAGCTGTACTCCTCTGCAAAGACAGCAAACAGCTGTACTCCTCTGCAAAGACAGCAAACAGCTGTACTCCTCTGCAGAGACAGACAGCAAACAGCTGTACTCCTCTGCAAAGACAAACAGCTGTACTCCTCTGCAAAGACAGCAAACAGCTGTACTCCTCTGCAAAGACAAACAGCTGTATTCCTCTGCAGAGACAGACAGCAAACAGCTGTACTCCTCTGCAAAGACAAACAGCTGTATTCCTCTGCAGACAGCAAACAGCTGTATTCCTCTGCAAAGACAGCAAACAGCTGTATTCCTCTGCAGAGACAGCAAACAGCTGTACTACTCTGCAAAGACAACAAACAGCTGTACTCCTCTGCAAAGACAGCAAACAGCTGTACTACTCTGCAAAGACAACAAACAGCTGTACTCCTCTGCAGACAGCAAACAGCTGTATTCCTCTGCAAAGACAGCAAACAGCTGTACTCCTCTGCAGAGACAGCAAACAGCTGTACTCCTCTGCAGAGACAGCAAACATCTGTACTCCTCTGCAAAGACAGCAAACAGCCGTACTCCTCTGCAAAGACAGCAAACAGCTGTACTCCTCTGCAGAGACAGCAAACATCTGTACTACTCTGCAAAGACAACAAACAGCTGTACTCCTCTGCAGACAGCAAACAGCTGTATTCCTCTGCAAAGACAGCAAACAGCTGTACTCCTCTGCAGAGACAGCAAACAGCTGTACTCCTCTGCAGAGACAGCAAACATCTGTACTCCTCTGCAAAGACAGCAAACAGCCGTACTCCTCTGCAAAGACAGCAAACAGCTGTACTCCTCTGCAGAGACAGCAAACAGCTGTACTCCTCTGCAGAGACAGCAAACAGCTGTACTCCTCTGCAGAGACAGCAAACATCTGTACTCCTCTGCAGAGACAGCAAACAGCTGTACTCCTCTGCAGAGACAGCAAACAGCTGTACTCCTCTGCAGAGACAGCAAACAGCTGTACTCCTCTGCAAAGACAGCAAACAGCCGTACTCCTCTGCAGAAACAGCAAACAGCTGTACTCCTCTGCAGAGACAGCAAACAGCTGTACTCCTCTGCAGAGACAGCAAACAGCTGTACTACTCTGCAAAGACAGCAAACAGCTGTACTTGTTGAAATAAACACCACCTTTTCGGCCAAAGGCGCCGCATATCTGTGTTGATAGTTAACTGGAGAATTAACTTGCATTGGTCTTTTTCTAGGTTGTAGAAACGTCTTTTAATGGTTGGTACTAAACACTATGCTGAGTCAACTAAACACTATGCTGAGTCAACATAGGGACATTCACACAAACAGCCTTAAAACCACCAGATGGTCACAAGCCGTCAAACAAAGCCGAGCTGCTTGAATCTCTGCGCCAGGACTGAGTGGCATAAAGTCACCCAACTGCAACGTGAGAGACTGGTGGAGAGCATTCCAAGACGCATGAAAGCTGTGATTGAGAATCAGGATTATTCCACCAAATATTCATTTCTGAACTCTTCCTAAGTTAAAACATTTGTATTGCGTTGTTTAAAAATGAATATGAACTTGTTTTCTTTGCATTATTCATTATTCATTTTGTATAAATCTGAAAAACGCTGCATCTGTTTTGTTATTTTCTGCAAATAAATGCTCTAAATTACAATATTTTTATTTGGAATTTGGAAGAAATGTTGTCAGCAGTTTATAGAACAAAACTAAAATGTTCATTTTACTCAAACACATACCTAGAAGTAGTAAAACCAGAGAAACAGATCATTTTGCAGTGGTCTCCTAATTTTTTCCAGAGATGTATATATATTTAACTTTTATTTACCCTGGCGAGTGCTAAGAAGAAATGATCTATAACACTGACGAACTGGCCAGCGGCGACTAGGAAGTGCGGTTAGTTTTGTTTAGCCAAAGTTCAAATCACAATGTGAGTATAAGGGCTGTAGAAGTCCCTAGTTCTCATGTCTGAATACTGTCTCAATGAAACAACGGGGTTGTCGGTTTTTGAAATAAAAAGTAATCTGGTACCAGAGTTGCCTGGGCTGGGTTCTGACTGAGACTAATTGGGTGGTGCTGGGCGGTGTGGCCCGCTGCAGGGAGAGAGGCCTCACCATGTGTTCACGAGCCTCTCTAGCCCAGCACCGGTCCGACTCAACTAATGGCTTCATTTTTCACAAGCCAGTCACAAACCCGCAGCCCGAGCACTTCATCACTGTCAGGGATGGGAAGGTTCTAGGAGGAAGACGCCTCCATCTCCTCCTCACCGTCCTCATTTGAGCAGCGTAGGCAGGGGGGCTTTAATTTATTCAACGCCAGTGAACAAGGCAGGCCACCCCCCCAGGTGCAATCTAGGCTGCTGTATCCCGACAATTCAGTTCTTCTGGTGTCACAAAGTGGGTAAAATAGCATAGCACTGATGTGTTTGTTTTTGAAGAGCACACAGGCAGCACAGGCTCCAGTCATGGCGGGGCGCTGTGCGCTGGTAAACGAGCTGTGAGGAGTCTGTGCATAGCGACGCCATGCGTGGCTGATAGAACAGGTGGCGGGACAGCAGGAGACATCATCACTGAATCTATTATACAGTAAATCAGCACTTGATATTCTGTGACAGTCCTCTTTCATTTGCACACACTCACCCACAGAGTCTTTCTCTAGAAGCTTCTGAGGACGGGTGAATACTTCTCTGTGAGGTAAACCAGTCGTTGTGTTGTCACAATTGGAACTAGACACACTAAAGCACGTCCTTAGGGGCAGGAGAAAGAATATGTATTCTTGAACATGCCAGTTTTTGACATTGTATACAATACAAATACACAAGGGAGAAACTACGACAAGGCATCCATGAGCTTTTACTTTTCCTGATTGAGTAACAATAACAATAACAGTCACAGTCTCACAGTCACAGTCACAGTCAAAGTCACAGTCACAGTCACAGACACAGTCACAGTCACAGACACAGTCACAGCCACAGTCAGTCACAGTCACAGTAACAGTCACAGTCACAGTAACAGACACAGTCACAGCCACAGTAGCAGTCACAGTAACACAGTCACAGTTAGAGTCACAGACACAGTCACAGTCACAGTCACAGTCACAGTCACATCAACAGTATCCTTCCTGTTTGTCAGTTAGCTCTGCTGCTGTGGGCCGTGACCCCGGGCGCTGGGCAGGTCTGGGATCTGACAGCAGGGGATGTAGAGAGGATGTAGAGAGGATGCCATTCCGCATGCTAATCACATGCGCCGTGGCCGCCATGCCTGGGCTGCAGGGTGTCTCCATGTGACCACCCCCCCCCCCAGCCCTGACACCATATGTCCCTGGCCCCCCAGGTCTGGGGGTCTGTCTGGACAACACTGGACTACACCCACCCTCAATGAACACATCACAGGAAACTGTGTGAGTGCAAATCCTTGAATCACACGTCCAAACTCCAAACTCCCAGATGTTAAGGTGTAGCTACATAATGAAGGGAACATCACACCACATTAAAACATTGTGTAAATATCAATCTCATTATGCTAATGTATCGGCCATTCTTCTGTTCCCACGGGGGTGCATGGGGGGAATCTGCTTCCTCTCCAGTTTAAAACAGCTAAATCATTTAATCGTGTAATGAAACAATCCCAGCAGAAAGGCACTTGTCAGGGGGCTGATAAGGTGCTGGAGCAGCAGTTAATTGTGCGGGTCCCATTCTTCAGAGGGGGGAAGGTTATCTGGAGCTATTAACAGTGGGAAGACATTTTCTGCCATTGTTTGAAGGATGGAAAAGGTTTTCCACGACCCGCTCACAATTTGTAATTCTCCATTACCCTGAGTGTAGTTTATTAGCCATGTATTACACCTCTCATCAATTATTTAATACCACACAGGAGCTGAGCACATAGTATACAATAATCCTGTTTTTACTTGGCGATACAGACGTTTTTACTAGCTGTGAGGAACAGACTAGCCAGGTGAACTACCACTCTCCCCACCCCCAGAGGAGAGAGCCTGCTGCCTGCAGCCTCTTGCCCATATGGACCATACGGTACGGTAGTGAGGTATTGTGGGTAATTAGATGTTGCTGCTTCTGCACCCGGATCCCCGCATCACACCTTAAACAACAGAAATATCCTCTGTGTCAATAACGCCTACAGTGTGACTCTGACACTGAATCTACAGCCAACGTTCCCATGTGTCATGGAGCATACGCTGCTGTGCTTTCCATTAAAGTGTCTTTTACAACAGATGGATCCGATCCATTGTCTCTATTGGTCAGTTTGGTCCATTGTCTCTATTGGTCAGTTTGGTCCATTGTCTCTATTGGTCAGTTTGGTCCATTGTCTCTATTGGTCAGTTTTGTCCAGTGTCTCTATTGGTCACTTTGGTTTAGCACAGCTAAATGGAATGTTGACATCTTTTCATATTACTCTGCATTTGTATAGATTACCGTTATCGAAGTAACATTATTACTGTTGCTTAACAACCAATGAACAACTGTAACAAATATGTGCCTGACGTCTAACAACATTCAAATGACTCTAACTTCATATTTTTTCGGATTTCAATGTATGACACATCATTTGAAAGCTTATGATCCGTAGTTCCAATCCACAACACGTCACATTTGAAAGTGTTTATGTAATTTTTTTACATTTGAAAGTGTTTTTTGTTTATATATATTTACATATTTATACAATATACCAGTCATATTCGGGAATGTGTCTAAATGTTAAAGTTCCATAAGTATAAGCAAAATAAAGTAACAGTTTGTAAATAAATAGTAGCATTTAAAAAATTTAAAAAAACGTGAACCGTGACCCAAAAACCGAGGTTCATACCGAACCGTGGGCCAACTGAAATGTATATTCTTACTTCCCCTTTACATTGTGTGAGTCTCCATTTTTATTACGGCCAAGAGCCGGTTATGATCATTTTGATATGTTATGATTATGATAATTTGTTGTCGTTGCTGACGAAAATTGCGCAATTTTCATTGTGCTACTGAAATTCTTGGTGTGCTACTAAATTTTTCAACATGGTAGCACAGTGCTACCTGGGGAAAAGGTAAGCGTCAAGCCCTGATAACGCTTAAATAGTCCCTGAGTCACATGGCTTTCACTATGATGTAGATCACTTTAGAAAAACCCACAAGGCTGTTAACATTTCCTCTTCATTCAAGTCTGCTACTCATGTTGGTCTTGATCAATAGTTGGCTTGATTCAGCGTTTTATAGGATTAGCCTACACAAATGTTGTCAAAAGACCTCTTCATCCCCACTACCCCACTAGACAGTTTCTCTACTGTAAACACAAAATAAAACATAGTCATTCTTCCTTCTTCTAGCATTGTGACGGCCAGCGGCCCCTGGTCCTAACCCTGGTCTAACCCTGGTCTAACCCTGGTCCTAGCATAGATGTGTCTTTCTCATGATGACTGATGTATAGATTATTCACTTACTTAGAAACATGTGGTTGTTGTAAGTCGCTTTGGATAAAGGCGATAAATGTAAATGTAAATAATTGGTTGACTGTAATATAATACAGAGGCCTGAAAGCTCGTCCTGGCATAATGAAGACATAACGCTCGGTAGCACGTTACATTAAGTTGGCCCTATATCTGTGTAGAAGTAACGCTGTAACTACATACAACATTGTATTTTGTTATGACATTATGTCATTTGGTATTTGCATGGTATGGAGTTGAGCGGTTTGTGCTTTTACACAAGTGGAATAAAGGACATGCAACCCCTGACTTCCCCCACATGTGGAGTAACACAACCATCTCATCTCCATTACCATGAAATGACTAAATGTTGCCCTGTGTTACCGTGGTGATACCAGAGTAACTGCAGAGTTACTATATACAGTAGGTACAGTATAGGGTCCAACTGAATACTAAGTGCGACCTAATGGGAGTATTAAAAAAAAGACATTATGCCGAAATAATCTGTTGCGGAAACGTTGGCTCCACAATCTATTCACCAACCCGCCGGTGTGGAAAGGCAGGCCGGAGTGCTAGGGACAGTAGGTGACACGGTCAATGTCCTTAAGCCGTCCTCACAGAGGCCATTGTTGCTGCTAAACGCCACTCTCTCCCAGCATGCTCGGGGTCGTCGTGTGCGAGCACGGGGAAACCAATGATTGGACCTCGTTCAGTGGCGGCTTCACCTCGTGATGATTACAGGGTGGAGGTAACAGGGCGGCCTTGGCTGAGGCACGGACTCCCACATGAGAAGTGAGAGAGGAGAGCAGCTAAACACCTTCCGGGGTGGTTATCTAGGCTATGTAGAGTTTTTTTCTGGAAGAGGGGGGGGGGGCTCGTTTAGACTCTGGCTGGGCTCCCTATGTACTAAACACATGTTTGACAGAACACTCCATGTGCCTCTCACCAAGTGTTCCTTTAAGCTTTTAACCCCCTTCCCCCCCCCCCCCCCCCCCCGCACCAATTCCACCCCCCCTCACACTTCTCCTCCTCCATACTAATCTGCCCCTTGTCTAGAGGGTTGGTTTTGTTTTTTTGCAGTTTGACACCCAAAGGATGTTTTTGCCATCTCAAGGTCGGCGTTGTTCATTCCAGACACGTGGGCTTTCTGTGGGGGTGCCAGAAGACAACTGCCGCAACTTTGGTGCTGATCAGAGTCAGAGTCGAGTCCTTAAGTAGGGCAAGGTCGCTTTTTTTCAGTTTTCCAGATCATTAGAGTGCAAAAATAACAGCATCCACACACTCCCAAAAAACGTTGTTTACTGCAAGCTTTCGGTCGTAGACCTTCTTCAGGCATAAAGATGTGTTCCAGATCATGAAAGTGCGGATTGTAAGCTTTCAAATAATGTGTCATACACTGAAAATAGTTGAAGAAGATATGCTTATTTATACAACAGTTAGTTCCGACCAAGTAATTTGATTGGACAAGAGGCATTCCATGAGTGCTGATATACACTATAACAGCACTGGGACTTTTAACTATATGTATCACTCCGCCGCACAGATGTTCTACTAAATGACCGTTAATTAGACTACATTGTTTGTGTTCAGGTTACCAGGCAACAGTCCATTTGAAGTTCGTTGCGGAACTATTTTTTGTTTATTTTTATGATTAAATAAACAAACAAATCATAATCTGTTGTCGCTTATTACTGTTAACTAATAAATCGCGCTGTAGAACTGTTGTATAAAAGCAATATTACACTCGAGGTCGTGCTGTTATACTGAATATCAGCACGGCTGATATTCAGTATAACACACTCCCTCTCGTGTGATATTGCTTAATTGAATGTTGGTCCACCTCAAACCAAATACAAGAGAATATCGCTCTGAATCACAAAACATCTGCTAATAGCTAGTGGCTAAAAAGGAACATCACAATGAACATCTAACTGCATGTTTAGCACATCACAACATGCTGATAGAACATCAACGTGCTAAAAACACATAACTACACATAATTAGATGATCACACAGTCCTTGCTTTTGAACACGTCCTAAAAAGTGTGTTTACAAGCCATCTATCACTTAAGTATTTAGTGATCCTAAAACTGTTGTTTGTTTGGGCTCATCGACACACCACACAAAAAAGGTTTGATTTTATTTTGATTTTAAAAGAAGCTTTTTGCTCCTTTGCGTGACTTGAGAATTGCCCACATGCGTCCCTATTCACCAGACCGTGTCACACATGGTTGAGGTCGGAGAAATACTGTCTGTGAATCCAAAAGGTGGGGAAATAGAATGGAACAGGACAGAACAACGAACTAATGGCGCTTTTCCACTACCGTACCGTACCGTGTGAGCCCGGTTTGTTTCACTTTCTCCACTGCCAACCGAGCTGTACCGAGCCGTACCGGCCCAGGCCGATTTAGCTACCCTTCGGAAGGGGTAGCGAAAGGTACTATCGTGCCAGGCTGTGTGTGACGTGTGATGCTGCGGACCGTTGATTGGTCAATGGAAATCGTCACAACATCACAACAGTGATCTGAAGTCTGCTTTCTGTCGTTTCCTCCCAGCCCCCCCTCCCAAATTTCGTTGTTTGGTACCTGTACTATATCAATGACAATAAAGACCATTCATTCATTCCACTGTCACTCACCCTTTCAGCCAGATATCCCATTCAGAGAGAGGAGGTCATACAGAGAAGGGAGTGAGTACAGTGCTGTAAAGCTCCACTCCACTTATGTGTGTTGTACCTCTGAGGGCTGTCGTAGGCCCGGCACACGGCTGAGGAGGACTTTTGAGACAGTGGGGACTGGAGAGAGAGTGGGCTGACCCTGAGACAACACTGGTGTGTGGCTGGGGGTAACAATTCAACCAACACCTCCTCCACAACATCCAGCTGTATTTACTGATGCATGTATTGTATTACGGTCCTCCCAACAGCTATGATAGATATGGACTTGGAAAGGCCAGGTTTTATAAATATACTGTAGGCTATACAGCGTAGCCTCCATGTAAGGTAGGATAGAGTCACTTTCCATAGCGTAAATTCACTACAAGTCTCTTAATGTTGCGTTAAAGACACAAAAAAACTAAACAAGATCATCCGAATATTATTCTGGGGTGGTGGAGTTGTAGCATTCTACATTTGAACCATTTAGCACTACAGAATGTTTTGCTTTTATCCAAAGCGACTGACAATTACAGATTACAGGGACAGTCGTCTCCCTGGAGTAAATTAGGGTTTAAGTGTCTTACTCAAGGGCACACTACTGTAGTGGTGGTGTTCCCCAGGTGGGATTTGAACTCATGACCTTCGGGTCACCAGTCCAACTATCCGCTAGGCCACCACCACCCCAGTAGCCTATGCCTATGTCTGCAGCTGATGGCTTGAAAAGCTAGGATGGTCCTAGCGAAGCATGAGAGGAATCTGCCTGTCTTGATCATGTGTCTGACGCCGGGTTTCTCTGTCTCCCTGCATGGAGCAGGAGGAGCTGCTAGCCACAGGCTCTGATCTGGGAAGGAAACAGAGTCTACTCCAAACAGAGTCTACTCCAAACAGAGTCTACTCCAAACAGAGTCTACTCCAAACAGATAAGAGGAGAAGGACGGGGGAGAAGGACAGCGCTTGCCTTTGGTGGAAACAACAAACACCCTAGGCTGTTACAAAGACAAGAGAAGGCTGAAAAATAAAACAACTCCTGTCCTCATTTCCGAGACACAACAACATGCACTGTCGGCAGCCTCTTCAGAGTGAGATACCATCAAACAGGTCATCAGTCTCCCTCGTAGGACGTGCTCAGACTACAGAGGAAGATGACAACCAAGAGAGACAGAAGAGAGTTCTCTGGAGGTGAGGCGCTGTGAGCGGCTCTCTGCCCCTCCTGAAGCACCACTGTGCTCTGGCTCATCGGCCTGCTCTCCTGCTCTCCATCCTTTTCTTGGGGCTGGGTTATTCCTGGAGGAGCTGGCTACCTCTCCAACCAGACTCGATCCCCAAATAGCACTTGAACCAGGCTTCTCAGCACACACACTCCAGCAGCGTGTCCTCGTCACAAGAGCACGGCGGCCCTGGAGGGGAGCGATTAGTGGAAGCGGCGCTGGCAGAATTAGCAAGGTCGTTGATGGGAGAGAGAGAAGGGGCTGAGAGGGGCTGGGAGCTGATGCACCATGTCTGTTCCCTCCTCCTCCTTCTCCGCTCCAGTCTACAGCAGACTGCCTGTCGCCCCGTGCCTGCTCCTTATGGACCAGCTCCCTCCTCCTCCTCCAACTACAACCTCCAGACCCAGCTCTCAATCCTCCCACCACACGCCCACTTTAATTACCAAATATCAACCGCCACGCCCCAGGGGCACGATTTAGATGAAACACCCATCATCAATTGAGAGTGGATTTCATTAAAAGCATGTTCACTTTTTTTTTCCCCACAGAAATACATTTGGGCTGAAAACATCGGGTGAATAAGTTATGAAGGCAAAAAGTGCCCATGGGTCATTTTCATCGACCCATGTCAGGTTTTACATTTAAGCCCCGATCTTTCTACTTTGTTCACTTCGCAGAGATGTTAAATGTGCTATTGTCTTCTTACAAAACGTATCCAGTTTTGCTGTTACCTATGGCTTGGTCCCTAAACATAATTTCAGGGCAATTATAGGTTTCATCAAAACAGCATGTTTTTTTAGAAGACCTTGAAAGGTTCACTTGTTTTTCGATGAGTCGGTTTAAACTAATGGCTTGAAACCCCTTCTAGAAGGCTATGTTAACTTCAGAATCATGCTGTATTGAACCTCTCTGTATTGCATAGTAGAATGGGTTAGAAAGTGGGGTGGTTGGAAACAGGCTGTTGTAATCCCCTAACCCCTCCACTAAACAACAAGGCGATCCCAAAGGACACAAAACCAATTCTGGAAGTTTCTGTTGAAGAACCTGAGGTGACCTTCTCAGAGTGACGGCTCGTCTAACTTAGAGGACAGCAGAAATTGCAAAAGTGGAATTTAAGCAGGAAAATAAATCCCTTACTTTCATCCGAGGATTGAGAGTTAGAGCAGTAGGCTCCCCCCCCCCCCCCCCCCAGACAGAGGCCTCAATGAGCCTCTATGGATTAGACTGGGAGGTTAAACTCTCCCCCTCCCACCCAAACCAACAGCCCATTACCAAACTCGACACAAGCCTGTGTGTGTGTGTGTGTGTGTGTGTGTGTGTGTGTGTGTGTGGACCAGATTTCTTGTCTTTTTGTTACACTTTCACATCTTTCTGGACCACACATTTCCCCACACTTTCTACATAACGACATAACAACATTTCCCACCGAAAAACTAAATGCTCATACTACAGTATGTAACCATGTTTTCCAAAGATGTGCAGATGTGCAGAATAAAGGTTTGATGATAGATGCTGTATGGCTAGCTCTGTCAGGCTGACACACACACACGACACAGACATCCCCAGACATGCTAGCCTCAGCCGGAGCAGACAGCAGTGAGGAGGCAGCAGAGAG
>NC_137693.1:16627860-16647860 GCF_963989245.1 Nansenia antarctica
GAATAAAGCAAAAAGAAAATGAAAGCAGGTATAAGCAAGGTTGGGCCATTCTGGGCTGGCTCCCCTGTGCAGTACTGTGCAGCCACGGGGAACAAACCAGCCAGATTACAGGCTCTGGCAGGAGTCGGCCTGGGTGACATTGCAGATAAAGAAAAGAGCCCATCTTTTGGGGGAATTGGTAGTGAGAGAGAGTGTTTAGAGAGCATGAGAGAGAGAAAAATAGGAGGAAGGATGAGGAAAAGACCAGCTTAATGAGAAAAAGGAGATGGGGGAGCTGAGGAGAGTAAAGGAGAGTATTGGAAAGAGGAAGAGGTGATAGCTTGTTAGAAAACTTTTAGAGAAAAGATGTAGCGCTCTCTCGCTTATGTTGATTAGTTTTTGATTGACATTTGAGCAGTTACACAAAGTAATTTAAAATTGGATTTCGAATCAACACCCAACTGCCACAGAGCAAGAGCCTTACAGCAGGGACGTAGGGATGGGGGAGGCGGGGGGGTGTGGGGGGGGTGCGATAGATCCACCTAATCACGCTGGTTGGAGATGATATGGGAATGAAGTGGGAGGTTCTTGTGATCTAAATGGTTATCAAGTTACAAGCAAGGTGCTGATATTACGTTATGTTATTTTCAAGTTTTTCTGCAAGCTCCAGTGGCTATGAGCAGAGATGGCATAATCAGTCGGTTTTGGAGGGAAGCGTTGGCTGTCCTTCCATACTTTCTGATGAATCTAAGTCAGGCTTCATCAATAATCAGGTATTATTAGGGACGGGAATCGAGAACCGGTAACACATTTTTCGATGCATCAGAATTGTATTCCTCCGAGGTTATCGAAGGAGATCCAATGCTTTTTCCTGCTTTCCATAAGGTTATCTCTTATCGATGCCGGCATGTTTTGCGCATGCGCAAGTCGTTGCAAAATGTTCTGGTTGCGGCTTGATTGGTACTCTAGAGAGTATTTATTGTGTTTATTGTGCTGAGCAACTCAACACTTGTTTACTTTTTACCGACTGACAGAACAGAGCCATACATCACAGATATCGACTGACAGAACAGAGCCATACATCACAGATCTCGTTGCTCAGGCATAACACCACGATAGCAGAACAATCGAACACTCCTATTCTAACTCTGATGCATCACTGCTAAGCCAGTGTGCAGAGTCTGCATAACAGTGTTATTCAACACGCATCTACGTGTAACAAAAAAAGTAATAATCATGGTTATACATGGGATGAATTCAAATTATCATTTTTTCAAGTGTTTTATTTATGTTCAAATGTTATGTTCAGATATTATACACTGTGTTCAGAGACTCCATAACGAAACAGCTGCATTGATGCTGAAAATCTACACATACTAAGAACACCTGTATAGACATACTTCCACACAGAACATTTATCAGGAATCGATAAGGGAATCGATAAAGAATCGAACCAATAAGCAGAATCGATAATGGAATCGGTATCAATAACATCTTATCAATTCCCATCCCTAGGTATTATATAACAAAAACAGCTCTGTCCACAGACCTATGTGCCTATAGCACATCCTTTGAAACTCTCCAATGCCAACTCTGTTCCTGGGCGTCAAATTATATCTGCAACCTGATCCGCTGCCTCACCTTCAGCCACTCCAGACACTTCCTGGAAACAGCGCCTCACACTTTGAAAACCAAATCGGCAACGAGGCACAAGAGAGCTGGTTAAGGGGATTAACTACAGCACGTGTGACAGAGGGAGATGGTAGACAGGGGAGGCTGACGGAGGTAGAAATGGGAGGACGGCTCATTGTAAGGCATGGAACGGTACCCAGGGGGCCGTGCAGCACATCCCTGGGAGAGACTCCGCCTCCAGAGAGGCCAGGGAGAGACTCAGCCTCCAGAGAGGCCAGGGAGAGACTCAGCCTCCAGAGAGGCCAGGGAGAGACTCAGCCTCCAGAGAGGCCAGGGAGAGACTCAGCCTCCAGAGAGGCCAGGGAGAGACTCAGCCTCCAGAGAGGCCAGGGAGAGACTCAGCCTCCAGAGAGGCCAGGGAGAGACTCAGCCTCCAGAGAGGCCAGGGGGAGACTCAGCCTCCAGAGAGGCCAGGGAGAGACGCAGCCTCCAGAGAGGCCAGGGAGAGACGCAGCCTCCAGAGAGGCCAGGGAGAGACTCAGCCTCAAGAGAGGCCAGGGAGAGACTCAGCCTCCAGAGAGGCCAGGGAGAGACTCAGCCTCCAGAGAGGCCAGGGAGAGACTCAGCCCCCAGAGAGGCCAGGGAGAGACTCAGCCTCCAGAGAGGCCAGAGAGAGAGTCAGCCTCCAGAGAGGCCAGGGGGAGACTCAGCCTCCAGAGAGGCCAGGGAGAGACTCAGCCTCCAGAGAGGCCAGGGAGAGAGTCAGCCTCCAGAGAGGCCAGAGAGAGAGTCAGCCTCCAGAGAGGCCAGGGAGAGACTCAGCCTCCAGAGAGGCCAGGAGAGACTCAGCCTCCAGAGAGGCCAGGGAGAGACTCAGCCTCCAGAGAGGCCAGGGAGAGACTCAGCCTCCAGAGAGGCCCAGCTGGGCCAGCTGCAGCTGCAGAGAGACAGCACCTCTGAGCAGCATCTGCTCTTTAACGAGCTGAACTTACAGTTCCTGCTAATGAGAGGAACTCAACGGGTTGGAAAAAATAAAAAGCCAAAAGCCTTGCCTTGTTAAAGTAGAACACAACAACATCAGTTATGGTTAATGCAATTATTGAAGTGTCAACTAACAATTCATTAGCCAGGCATCCTTAATTACCTTCATCAGCACATCTGACAAGTGTAGATCAATTATGTAACGTTTTTTTGGGAGGAGTTTGAGGAAATAACCGACAACGCAGCGTTTCTGGAACGGGAACTGGAATAGTGCATATTGATGCACTGGCCTTGACAAATGAGCGGTACATCATGACCTCCATGAACCATGTCTGTGCAGTCACTTTGTCTTTCTCAACTCATTATATTCAATGCAAGACCTTCCCAAGCCCTCATTCTACATACCCTACCAGCCCCCGGTGTCCAGCAGGAAGGCAGGTCTCCACGGCAACTCTGACATTTACAATTAATTAGGAAACACAACATTCCATCTCCCATATAAAGTACAAAGTACAAAAGCTTCCTCCACATTCTAGGCATCATCAGTAACATAGCAGTTACATGCTAACTCCCCCCTGTCTATATACCCCCCTGTGAATAGGCCATATAGTGTATATATATATATACGTTTACATAATAGATACATTCTCAGATTCCTACCGATCACCTATCCCCCTATTTATATCCCCCCTATGTATGTCTATTTATGTCTCATTCTTGTTTTTTATTATCTAGGACTGTGTTTGATTGTTAGCACCTAGGGCTTGCATTTAAATTTCGGTGTACCTGTTACAATGACAATAAAGATCATTCATTCATTCATTCATTCATTCATTCATTCATTCATTCATTCATTCATTCAACTCATCACTGATACATTTTCAAGTAATGATCACTAAAATGGTATATTCCAATATTCATGTCGGTAATCCATTTTGAATATAAAACATAGTACTAAAACATAGGCCTATGTCAAGATAAGATCATACACTGAAGGTCATAAAGCATCTCAATTCTGTGGGGCATTTAAATGAATAAGCATTGAGATTATCGCGTGCAAACTCCAATTAGGAGGGTCGGGGAGAGATCTCTACATGCAGGATGTTGCTGCCGTCCACACCCGCCTCTGACAGCAGTAATCCTCTCAGATAGGAGGGCAGAGCCAGCGGTGATAAGAAATACTGACTTCACAGAAGGAGTGCAAAGTGACAGCTCTCATACGTTGCCCTTCTCCAAGCACACACACACACACACACAGACACCACAAATTATTTGAACAGGGTCGTTTGCTAACAGTAAGCATGACACACCACACCAACGTCCCACTCATTCTGTATGTGAGTGTGTGTGTGTGTGTGTGTGTGTGTGTGTGTATGTGTGTGTGTGAGTGTGTGTGTGTGTGTGAGTGTGTGTGTGTGTGTGTGTGTGTGTGTGTGAGTGTGTGTGTGTGTGTGTGTATGTGTGTGTGTGTGTATGTGTGTGTGTGTGTGTGTGTATGTGTGTGTGTGTGTGTGTGTGTGTGTGTGTGTGTGTGGAGTGTGTGTGTGTATGTGTGTATGTGTGTATGTGTGTGTGTGTGTGTGTGTGTGTGTGTGTGTGTGTGTGTGTGTGTAGAGAGAGGGGCTGGGGAGAGGTAGCCCGCTGGGAGTGCGTAGGGAAGCTGACAGATGGGGAGGACTGGTCAGCGCCGCGCCAGGGAGGCTGGTTAGAGGACTAGGGGAGGCTTTGAGGCTGTGTTCATTTCTCAGGATATTTTGGGGGCCTCTGTCGCTGTCTTCCATCCCGGCCCGCTGACAGGTTGACTGCCAATCAGAATGAGGAGTCACTGTGCCCATAGAAGACCCACCGTGACGGTCTCCTCTGCCGTACAGTCAAGCCTCAGAGGAAAGGTAAACCTGCTGAAACGGACCACAGCTTGATGGGACTTGGGAAAGATCAGCAGCTACTGTTCAGTGGCTGCTGATATGTTGGGGCGGCTGTGGCGCAGGAGGTAAAGCCGCCGTCTAATGATCGCAAGGTTGGCAGATCGGCAGTTCGAGCCCCGGCTGGCCACATGTTGAAGTGTCCTTGGGCAAGATACTCAACCCCAAATTGCTCCCAGTGAGCGGGTCGGTGCCTTGTATGGTAGCTTGGCCGCCATTGGTGTGTGAATGTGTGAGAGGCCGTTGTCAAGCGCTTTGGATATAGGCGCTATATAAGTGCGGTCCATTTGCCGCTGCATCCGTCTGAACTCTACCATCTGTCAGGCGGACTCCTACTGCACCTACCTGACGCAGTCGCACAGTGCGCTAACGCAAATAGCTCTAACACAACCGATACCGCAAAGCGCTCAGGGACATACAGAACGCAGCGATACCACGTCTTCGCGCGCTACAGCGGGTTCGTTTGTTTGTTTTCTGTGGCGTCCGTCCGTGGCTGTTTCATTCTGCCAGACCGGCGGCAGCGAGGATGTGTTTGCGTGCTGAGAGAAAAGCGGAAGAGGGATATTGAATTACATCTTCAAAAGCAGCCCTGTAATCTCCTGTGAGGGAGGTGGACGGGATTAAGGAGGAGCGGGGGCCGCTGTAATCCCCCGTGTCAGGAGGAGCACAAAGACACAGGAAGACGAGGGGGGGGGGGGAGAGAGGCCCATTCTTTATGTTTACCACCCTGATCAATAAGGCGATATAGAGACACACACGTCTAACGTCGCTTAGTGACTCACACAGCCTCCTCCACGTTAGGTGTAATTCGAGCCTCATATTAAGTGGTTCACTTCCCACCCAGCCGTCGTTTACTAGAAAGAGAGCGAGGATAATGAATGGAATTTAAAAAACGGTGGATCGGAGGGGGGGGGGGGGGTCAGTGGCTGTCTGGATGAAGGAGCGCTCCGGTTGTGTTTTGAACAGGTGACTCATCCGAGGGTGATCTGATTTGGAGCCGATGACACCACCGCTGTGATAAGAGGTGAGACAGAGCTGGGGCAGTCCCACTCGTATTTTTCTTTTTATTGTGATAGAGACAGTAGAGATTTGACAGGAAGGATGGGTGAGAGAGAGAGGAGGGATGACATGCAGGATAATGTCCACGGCCGGAATCGAGCCGGGAACCCTGCGGTTACATGGTCGACGCTTAACCCGCTACGCCACCTAAGCATGTCTAGTTTATGTCCTTGCGACACTGAGAACATAACGGAGAGAGGGGTTGCGATTGTCAGTACGGTTATAGTGGATTTTTTTCCCCCCCAAAAAAATACGTTTGTTTTTTTCATTTTACCCCTGGAACCATTGGTGTCTATGAAGGTCACCTTGTGCTAAACGTGGCTATGACAGTTTAATTGAATCAGGACCTCGACACAATACCTCATCTCTGTGGCGAGGGTGCTCCGAGCGCACACAGACAGACACAGACACACCAGAGTCCTAGAGTCACTGGAGTGTGGAGTATGAACACTGTCTGGCAGTGGCTCTGCTCTCTGTCACATCCCTGTATCTGGATCTCTATGCAGAGACGCTATGGAAGTCATCCAACACTCAGGGGAGCTGGGGACAGCAGCGATGTGAGCAAGCCAGCTCTAAGTGGGGCTGGGGGGAGGGGGGAGGGGGGTCATGGAGCCAGCAGACAGAGGGCTGGCTGAGGGGAGGAGGGGGGGAGGGAGGGGAGGGAGGGGTCACTAGAAGAGAGGACTCATAAAGGTCAGGTTAGCGTCTGCTCTGCTTCTCCCTCCCTCTCTCTCTCCCTCCCTCTCTCTCCCCCTCCCTCCCTCTCTCTCTCCCTCCCTCTCCCCCCCCCCCTCTCCCTCCCTCCCTCTCTCTCTCTCTCCCCCCCTCTCTCTCCCTCCCTCTCCCCCCCCCTCTCTCTCCCTCCCTCTCCCCCTCTCTCTCTTCCCCTCCCTCTCTCTCCCCCTCCCTCCCTCCCGAGGGCTATCGTTCGCCATCTGAAAGGTTACAGCGAGCCCCCCCGGGCGGCACCAGAGCATAAGACAAGAAATGTCACTGGGTGCAATAAAGCACAGAGAAGTCAATAGCCCAGCTGCTGCAGCACAGCCAACCAGCCTTAGTTAGAAATCCATTCACACAAGCAAGGGGGACAAAGTCACCCCCGTGCCTCTACGGAGGCCAGGTGACACAGAGCCCAGCTCCTCCAGTTGTTGTTTAGACGCTAGTGCTGAACCAGGGCACCTGCTTAATGTAAAAATAACCTACGGTAATGAATACCTGCACCTGGAAAACGGTCTCGATAGGGATAGGGCTAAAAGGATGACACCCCAACACCCCCCCACCCTACCCATCCCCCCCCCCCCACACACCCTACCCCATCGCCCTGTATCCGTTTCTCTACGAGAGGGCCGTGGAGAAAAACTGCCCCACAATCCGACTGTCCCATCTCTGCAGCAGCCTGACACCGACGTCACATAAAGAAGGTCAGAAAAACACAGTGAGACTGTAATCTCGACACAAAATGGCTGTCGGCAGAATCCCTCCTCCTCCCTCCTCCTCCCTCCCTCCTCCTCCCTCCTCCTCCCTCCCTCCCCGCTAGAGTCAGTGTGTCCTCCTGCCTCCCTCCTCCTCCCTCCTCCTCCTCCCTCCCTCCACTCCCTCGGGGCGGCTGCTATGGCTGTGTTGTTAATCCCTGGGGGGAGCAGGACAGGGACAGAGGATGAGTGTAGTCCAGGCCTGGTGGAATATCCTCTGTCCAGGCACGCTGGTGTGTATACGCCCCCCCCCATCCGCCCCGTGCAGCCATCTGTTTCCTGCCTACCACTCGGCCCGCAGTCCCCGGTGTATACGGCTCTCCTGCTTTTCCGGCTCATTTAGGAAACTGCAGTGCTCAGCAGATAGGACCTCTCCAGAACACCCTAATGAGTGGCTGTGGAGAAGGGCTCTTAAAGACAGAGAGAGAGCCTGACCCATCCTTTAACACAAGAACAGCCATGAGGGGTCATTTAGGGTTCATTTGTGAGTAAAGAAAATGTTTATATCTTTGCACACGATCAAATTTCAGGACCCTCCTTTCATGACTTTTCCTAGATATGCGCGTCCTACCACCCAGTATCCTTACATTTTCTTAAATCAGGATAAGCTAGTATAAAGCTATTTTGCAGTTTTTGTGTGTAGGAGGTAGGCTAAATTACAAGCCGGCCAACTAGTGGTCGTTGTGTGTAAGTAGCAGCTTCCCATCGTAAAGACTATGGTCATTTGACCCCCGAGGCGGCTCTTTTAGTAGGTAAAGAACGCACGGCTGTTCTGGTGTTAAAGACAGAGAGCGAGCCTGACACCATCCGTTAACATGAAGACCCGGGGCACACTCTGGCTTGGCCTTGAGTGTATGAAACTATTAGGAGGGTTTTCTTATCAGTGACTGACAGATATGAATTACAGTCAGTTCCATTTGTCGATAATGTGGTATTGCGAGAACGCGTGGGTTGTTTGTTAATGTGACGGATGCAGTCGTTCTTGATTTGTTCAGCCGTTGAGTCTGAGATTATATTATTGATAAACTGGCCAGTGTGCCGTGACTGTCCCAGTGTCATATTGTCAGACGGCAGCAGTATAGTTACTCTCTCTCTCTCTCTCTCTCTCTCTCTCTCTCTCTCTCTCTCTCTCTCTCTCTCTCTCTCTCTCTCTCAGCAGTATAGTTTCTCTGAGAGTTATGGGAAGGTCAGCTCAGCTGGCAACACCCCATCGGTCAATAAAATACAGTACTGAATCCAAAAAACAAACTCTCACCCCTGCAGCTAACTGGATTCCTCACTTTGGGCTCTCCCTGTCTTCTCATATCCTCTAGTCTCAGTATAGGATTCATGCTCCACAATGTGTAGGCCCTAGAGGAGCTGGACTTGAGGTGAGGCTGTTTCTCCCTAATGGAAAAGGCAGTGGGCATGAAATTTCCCCTGACACGACTCTTCTAATCCCACCAAAGGATCTGCTCGACACCGCGGGGTTAATCGATGGGGTGGGGTGGCGGGCGGAGAATACAGATGAGCGACAGAGGGGGAGACAGACACCCCATCGCTAAATCCCCCTCTCTTTCTTCTCTGTCTCTGCCTCTGTTGTGAGAAAAATCCTAGAGATGAAACCTCCCCTCCCCTCCTCCCCCCCCTCCCCTCCACCCCCCATCCCCTCCCCTCCCATCCCCTCCCCTCCTCCCCTCCCCTCCCCTCCCCTCCTCCCCTCCCCTCCCTGCCTGCTCTCTGTCCTGTCCTTGTTAGCGCTCCCAGCCTCCTGACGGACAGCTCCCATTGTGAAGCGGAACACAGGAAGTGGAGCCGGGGCGGAGGAGGAGCGGCTGTGTTATTATCTGACCCGGGCTGGCGGCCGCTGGCGTCTCCATAGGCTGAGAGAAGGTCACACGGCCCTCTGGGTCTCATGCCGCTCTGAGGGAGGGTCACGGGGAGAACACGCTCACCCTTCTCTGCTCATCTCCACTGAGCACCGGAGCGGCGGTCGAGGAGCCGATACACCCCTCGTGTTGTCCAGCTACGGCAGCCATCCCTCTGCGTGGCCGCTCCCTGAGTAACAGACCGGCTAGCGGCCGCACAGAGAAGCGCAGCGGACTGTTTACCCACGTTACCGCCGCAGTCATGAGCTCGTGGTCTTCAGAGGAATGAAACAAGCAGGTAGAAACAGGTTCTACAGGTTCTACAGGTTCTACAGGTTCTACATGCCACTCTTCAATCACCGACCATAGCGGGACTGTGGAACGTGGTAAAAGACTTCAATCTAAACACCGTTGATAGCCAGGACGTCGTAAACGGCCGAGAAAAAAACTAAAACGCTTAACTCTCGTTGAGAAAGCCGAGGCAAAATCGCAAATCGCACCCCTTAAAAATGAAAGTACCCACAAACACGGTTTTACAAGCATTGGGAGCCTCGCAAAGCGTCAACGCGGCTCCTCTATCAGCCTGGTAATGTGAACAGGCCCGGTGGTAAACAGCAGCACTATCGCCTGCAACAAATGCGCCGACTTCACTACAATACCAATACTGAAATGGCTCACTTCATCTCCATCTTCTCTGCGCAGCACCAGACCGCCGTTACACCCTGTGACTGAGCGAGCCCGAGCCCTTATACCGCCGCCTCACACCGCCTCCCCCTCCTACCGCCTACCTATTTCCAATTCTCAGAGGAAGGAGCCATTAAGGGCAATGAAGCCAAACATTCCCCGTAAAACGATTGGCAGCCGGGGGCCAGAAACACTCGGGAGCTTTTCTCCTGTTTGTACTGCAGCCTGCTGGTTCTTCTGGATCACACGGTTCTTCTCCAGGACACAGTGGAGGATTCCTGCCGCTCTCTTATAACGCAGTATTAACACAGTTAATAACGCAGTATTAACACAGTTAATAACGCAGTATTAACACTGGCATTTAGAAACAGTTGAAGTTACTATTAGGAGCCGCTTAGTCATCCCCATTAGGGCTTTCAGATGTGTAGATTACTACAAACACCTATCAAACAAGAGAAGAAGATATGCTGTCTCTAACACGTTGAACAGAACAAACAACACTGACCTGTCCTTCTAGTCTAGTGACGTGAAGCACAATGACAATGACACCATCATGCGGCGGCTGTGGCGCCGTCTAGAGCCGCCGTCTAATGATCGCAAGGTTGGCAGATCGGCGGTTCGAGCCCCGGCTGGCCCCATGTCGAAGTGTCCTTGGGCAAGACACTGAACCCCAAAATTGCTCCCTTGCATGGCAGCTTGGCCGCCATTGGTGTGTGAATGTGTGTGTGAACGGGTGAATAAGAGGCCGTTGTAAAGCACTTTGGAGCAGCTTTGGAGTAGCAAAAAAGGCGCTATATAAGTGCAGTCCATTTACCATATAGATACATTACTACAAACGTCTATCAAACAAGAGAAGAAGATATGCTGTCTCTGACAGCACGTTGAACAGACCAACCAACACTGACCTGTCCTTATAGTCTAGAGACGGAAAGCACAATGACAATGACACCGTCCAAAAAAAACATGAGACATAAAGAACACAATTCTGTCAAGTGGCATGTTTATGAGAGGGGCGATCTTCCTTTCCCTCAGAAACCAGATCATGGCAGCCACCCTGCCTGCCATCACCATAGCCATAGCCAGTCTGTAGAATTGGGGGGTAATTAAGTAATTGCGGGAACAATGGCTGATGGCTTCTCGTCTAAACAGTGAGGACGGTTGGGGGAGACAGACGGGGGTGACACAGACAATGGAGGCGACACCCTCTTTAGACACGAGACACTGAACCCCAAATCAAGACACTGAACCCCAAATTGCTCCCAGTGAGCGGGCCGGCGCCTTGCCTGGTAGCTTGGCCGCCATTGGTGTGTGAATGTGTGTGTGAATGGGTGAATGAGAGGCCGTTGTAAAGCGCTTTGGATAAAGGCGCTATATAAGTCGGTCCATTTTAGACACGAGTGTTCAGTTGTGGTGCAGAGGAAGACTTTCCTGTAAGCAGGCTGCGGTTGTAAGGGACTTTTAACACGTATGTATGTACGCTAGGATGTGACACAGTCTGCATCGTCTGTCTGTACATTTCCATGAGCGCTTTATGAAGGCTTCTGTGGGATTGTTGGGAGTTTGTGTTCTCAAACGGTGATGGAGTGCATGCTCGATATCACTGTTGTGTCTATGTTGATGTTATACCAAGTGTGCTCGTGTGAAAGTCAGTGTCTGTCTCCCAAAGCTTCCCATTGTGAGGTTTTGTTGAGATTGTCGTTAAAAGACCATTCCTTTTAATAAATATTACACTTAGGTTTAAAGCAAGTTGCTATCTTGAGTCTCAGTGAAAGCAGGCTACCAGTCAGACAGAGGCAGGCTGTCCTGTAGCAGGCTACCAGTCAGCGCAGAGGCTACCAGTCAGCGCAGAGGCTACCAGTCAGCGCAGAGGCAGGCTTTCCTGTCTGCAGAATTATACTAATCCTCCAAATGACACACAGCTCAGCCAACATGACGCACAGCCACCACAACAACAACATCCACCACTCTCAGTCACACTGCAATTAGGCCAAGACTATATGGATGAGCCTGGTGTGGTGCTCTGGCATGCCGACTGCCCCTCTAAGGCGGGTATAAACAGTATGATACTTGTTCTTATACTTGTATATATAATTGTACTACTACTTTCCCATGCCTCTCCTTACTGTGTCCGCACTCAATATTGGCTGAGGGTTCTCAAGTCGTGGACTGAAAGGGCTGGAGCATTTCAGCTAGAGAGGGTACCATCAAAAACACTCTCTCCCTCCATAATAGTCCAATTTCAACTTCCATCCACTGTCCAAAGGAAGAACCCAGTCTAGGACCTAGCACCTATCAGTGTCTGTGGCGGTCTATTACCTCTCAGGAGAGAACACCGCCTTCTGTTTGACATTACTGGCCATCTTTACCTGGGGTTACTGCTGTACTCTGTCAGCATTCAATGGGCACACAGACATTTAGGCAAGACTATTTATTTATACTACGTACGTACAACACTATGTCCTGTACTATTGTCACTTTTTTATTGTCTTGAATTATGCCTATTGCCGTATTGTCTTGTGCTGCAATGTCAGGAACCAAAGCCTAAGAATTTTACCCTTTTACACCTGTGTAATGTGAGGTAACAATAAACTTGAAACTGAAACTGAAACTATTTAGGCTACACATTTAGCCAAATTATCAATGGGCCACGTTAATGTAGTTCAAAATGTGACGTCATGTCTATTATCAAATGTCTGCTTTTCCTGGACTATCATGGTTCTAGTAGCCCCTGTCGGCATGTGTTTGTGTGTTTGTGTGTTTGTGTGTAGAATATCTCTTCATACCCCAACTCTCTCTCTCTGGTGAGTATGGTATACAGTATTTACATGTCTCTCTGGTGAGTATGGTAGACATTACAGAGTATTCTGGCAGCATGGCCTGATAGTAGAGAAGAGTCAGGTGGTTGAACCTGTCCAATCAGGCTGTGGCCCTGTCCACACCTATATGTTTTTTTTAAACATAATGAAACATAATTAAACGTTAAAATCATATCGCCGACTACTGGTGTAGAATGCTCAATGACAGCGTTTATATTGCGTTCATGTGTGTGCACGTGGATACAGACATTTGTATAAACATGCTTGTGTGGACAGTAATATTTTTATATACGAAAAACGTTTATCAAAAAAACGTATCGGTGTGAACAAGGCCTGTGTGTTGACTGCAGCAGGCTCCAAGGCACACATAAAAGTACTACGCTAGGCGCAGGCCTAGACAGACTGCGAGTGAGCAAATAGCCACAACATCCCTCCCCCAATACACACAGCGCTCTCTATGACAGTAATGAGAAACACAGTGTGTTTGATTTGGTGCTCTTCCCCTCCCATCTCTGGCGTTCTGTATATGGACGTGTGTGTTATACACTTAATAAAGAGCAGTGATCGTGGTTCAGATGAAATATGAATATACTATATCTCCCTATGTCATCAGTATCATGACTGTATGTTGAGACTACGTGGCTTGGCTTGGTAAGTGCGGCTCCTCAGTTGCAGAGTCGACAACGAACGGTCACCCTCTCTACTGAGATTCCAAAGACCAAAATGTAAATCTATCGAGGACCCCCCCCGCCCCCCCCCCCCGTTGCATTGTATGCTCGTTCTATCGACACCGTGACTCCTGCAGAGGGAAATGAGATCAGCGCTGCAGTGTAAATCCTGTATCCATCTGAAAGGACTGCAGAAGGAGAGCTGTGATATCAATTCCCCAGAATGTTCAGGAAAGAAAAAAGGCACACACACAAAAAAAAGGTCAGCAGACGCATTCATCTCCTGCGCTCGCTCACACATCACAGCCTCTCGCTTCTATTCCTTCTATTCCTTCTATTCCTTCTATTCCTTCTATTCCTTCTATTACTTCTATTCCTTCTATTCCTTCTATTACTTCTATTCCTTGCCACGCTCTCATCTCTGGGGCAGAGGAGGGAGTTTCACCATACAGCTGATCCCTCTGCTCGTGACATTTCCACATCAGCTTTTTTCGACACCGCTTTCACACACGCACCGATGCAATATCTAACTAGACACAGACCATATCTAACTAGACATAGACCATATCTAACTAGACATAGACCATATCTAACTAGACATAGACCATATCTAACTAGACATAGACCATATCTAACTAGACATAGACCATACCTAACTAGACATAGACCATATCTAACTAGACATAGACCATATCTAACTAGACATAGACCATATCTAACTAGACACAGACCATATCTAACTAGACATAGACCATATCTAACTAGACATAGACCATATCTAACTAGACATAGACCATACCTAACTAGACATAGACCATATCTAACTAGACATAGACCATATCTAACTAGACATAGACCATATCTAACTAGACACAGACCATATCTAACTAGACACAGACCATATCTAACTAGACATAGACCATATCTAACTAGACACAGACCATATCTAACTAGACATAGACCATATCTAACTAGACACAGACCATATCTAACTAGACACAGACCATATCTAACTAGACACAGACCATATCTAACTAGACACAGACCATATCTAACTAGACATAGACCATATCTAACTAGACATAGACCATATCTAACTAGACACAGACCATATCTAACTAGACACAGACCATATCTAACTAGACACAGACCATATCTAACTAGACACAGACCGAAAAAGTGATCCCGTTCTAGCTGTGCGAGATGGCTGCCCCCTCAACCATCTCCTCCTCTTCTCCCCCTTCCCTCTCTCTCCATCTCTCCTTCCTTCTCTCTCTCTCTCTCTCTCTCTCTCTCTCTCTCTCTCTCTCTCTCTCTCTCTCTCTCTCTCTCTCTCTCTCTCTCTCTCTCTCTCTCTCTCTCTCTCTCCCTCCCTCCATCTCTCTCTCAGGGTGTGGGTGCTAGGTCTAGCAGATGGCTGTGGTGAGGGTGAGTTGTTGGAAGTTAGGAGCGGCAGCTGTTCTGATGGAACACCTTGCCATTCTTCTCATCCACCCACACACCCACCCAAGACAACCACCCACCCACACAAACACCCACCCACAGACACATCCACATACACACAAACACACACACACACACACACACACACACACACACAACACAAGACAACCACCCACCCACACAAACACCTACCCACAGACACATACACACAAACACACACACACACACACACACACACACACACACACACACACACACCCAAGACAACCACCCACCCACACAAACACCCACCCACAGACACATACACATACACACAAACACACACACACACACACACACACACACACACACACAACACAAGACAACCACCCACCCACACAAACACCTACCCACAGACACATACACACAAACACACACAAACACACACACACATCCACACACACCCAAGACAACCACCCACCCACACAAACACCCACCCACCGACACACCGACACACCGACACACACACACACACACACACACACACACACACACACACACACACACACCAGTCTCTTATCAGGAGACATCAGATCCTGTTCTGTGTGAAGGCTGAAACCAGACACTGGCCTCCTCCATTATTCACCGCCTCCCTGCTCAGTGAGGGAAGGTGCACAGCTCCACACTCCAGTCAGACAGAACACCCTCCTCCTCTCCTCTCTGATCCAGACTCAAATGAAGGGGCCGGGGCTGTGACTACAGGACACCACAACCATCTCTCTCATTTTTCTCACGCTTACTACCCTCTTTCTCTCTCCCTCTCCTATCCCTACCTCCCTTCCTCTCCGCTTCTCTCTCTCCTTCACCCTTGTTTCACTACGAGGGAACTTCAAAGCAACTGAAGTCAGTGAGATGGAGGAGAGAGAGAGGGATCCCTAGAGGACACACACACACACACAGCCCAGAGCTGGCTGACAGGCGCAGTGTGCCCTTTCCTGTCCCTTTGGAGGAGTAACTCAGTGACAGCTTCAAACACACTCCTGGAAGAAAGAGTCCAGCTATTTCATCCCCCAGTTCTCATGACTACGTTCACTTCAATAAAGCGGTTTCATCCCGTTCCATCATTAAACACGTTGAGTGTCCCCTACATAATATAGGGAAGCCCTGCTAGGTCTGTGAGAGACTTCATAAAGGAAAACGTGTTTATAATTCATCCAGATAATGAATAATAACACTAATATTAAATTGAGTAATAATAGATCTGAGGGAAAAATATTAATAAATAAATCATTCTTGAATTAACTACTAGCCTACTAGCTTGCTGAGGTCCATGAATGAAAGACTGAGTTAAAAAATCTGTTTGTCTCTTGATCTAGATTTTATCTGATGTTTTTTCGCTGCTAGACTTGGGTGTCCTAGATCAGAGGATATGTGTAGCAGGCTTCTCCTGAGTCTGAGAGGAGAGGACCCGTCACGCGCTGTGAGCGACCTCATATCTAAGGAGACACATACATTCAAGGCCAGACACTAACGTGTACTCAAGTAACTACATAACATACATAACACAACATGCCAGCAGCATTTAACAGCAAAACTACAAATGTATCGAGTAGCCTTGACATGTTGTTAGGCTACGCTACAACATGGGAATTTCAGTTTGAAGTAAAAAAATAAAATAAACACAATACTGTCAAATCGTATAGCCCTTTTCAGAGGTGACTCATACAAATAGCTGCGGGTCTGCTTTTGTTCTGCATATGAGTCATCTGGTTTGGTTACACAAGCCTCCCCTGCCTGGCGTGGTGCAGACAGGTGAGCCGCTGGACGGGCAGAGGAACTCTTCACAGGAGGACAACAGAGGAACTCTTCACAGGAGGACAAGGCGAGCGTTCGTCCTCCCACCTTTTAGGAACAGTCCGGTGGGCGCTGCTACAGCTCACACATCATTACACACAGACACACACGCACTTATGTACTTATGCACTCATGTACTGTATGCATACGTGCATGTGTACGTACATGCATGCAAGCGCGCGCACGCGTGTGTGCGTACACACAAACACACACACACACACACACACACACACACACACACACACACACACCTAATACCTGTACTGGTGTGCTATGTTGGCCGGGTCTCCCTTGAAAAAGAGATTTAAATTTCAAGGGACCGCGTGGTTAGATAAAGGTTAAATAAAACACACACACACACACACACACACACACACACACACACACACACACACACACACACACACACATGTTCATGTAAGGGAAGGGGGTTGGGACATTAAAAAGCAAACTCCAGATCTAAGCATCTCCCCCCTTGCAGGATGACAGTAGGCGATGGAGATGCAGATTAGAGTGTGAGTGTTTGGAGGGAGAGGATTAGATCAGGATTACGTACGTATGTGGAACAGGGAAGAGTTGGAGGCGGCGTGATAATGAATGTTACTGTCGTTAGCCCGACTGGGAGACTGGGGGGGAGGGGTTTACTGGAGGGATAGGAGGCCTGCAGATGGAGGCTAACCTTGGCATCATTAGAACCCAGAACAGAATAGAAAGTGCAGCTCTGGGGAAGCTGTCTTAATAATAATAATAATAATAATAATAATAATAATAATAATACATTAGACTTATATAGCGCCTTTCTAGACACTCAAAGACACTTTACAAACTGAAAAGATTGAGTAGTAATACTAAAAAGACACAAAAAAATAAAATAAAATAAAGTATAGGGGCCTAATTAAGGTAGTGCTGGGGACACATGGGGAGGGGAGGGGAAGGGGAGAGGGTTAACTGGTGAAGGCGAGCTTGAAGAGGTGGGTTTTGAGGGCCTGTTTAAATGTTGGGAGGGTGTTGGCCTGTCTGATGTGGTTGGGGAGGATTGTCTTGATTCATCATACCCCATGGGAAGGTACAGGCACTGATGCCCAAACACATCTACTGTGAAAGCTATGCCTGTTAACCTCCCTGTGACCACCCAAACCAATAGATTGCTCTCACTCGTGGCCCGGGGTGGTCCAGTGGTCTAGCACCGCGGTCTACGGTGCACATATGGCCATGTCGGCATGGGTTCGAATCCGGCCCCATGCCCTGCTGACATGCCCTCTCTCCTTACTTTCCTGTCTGTCTTCACTGAATCTGTCCAATAAAATGAAACATATGAGTGGGACTGCCCCACTAAAAATAAAAAAATAAAAATCTCTCACTCACATCCTTCCTCTGTGTTCTCTCCACCCCCCCCCCCCCCCAATGCTGGCTCAAGGGGGATCAGAGAAAATGTTTCTAGCTGCGTTTTCCCTGCTGCTTGGAGATAAGAGCAGATTTGGAATCCCTCTCTTTGGGGTGGGGGGGGGAGTCCTCCGCTGTGGTCTCACATTTGCAGTGTTGATTTGCAAGACAACACGGTCCGATGTGGGGCGAGACGTACGCAGGGCTGATAAACTGCTGCACGTAGAAATTGTCTTTGCCGAAGACTCGTTTGTCATGTGTACTTCCTGATACATGCCCCCCCTTCTCTGAATGCCCCCTCTCCCTCATCTGTCTGAGCAAGCCTCCTCAACCCCCCCTCCCCCCCTCCAGATGCGCTGGTTCCTGTCCTTCAGAAGAAGGAGGGATGAGGTAAGTAGGACAGGAGGAGGAGGAACAGCGTCTGCATAGCTGAGGGACGAGGCAGGAGCTGCTGACAGACGTGGAGAGAGAGAACAGCAGAGAGAGAACAGCAGAGAGAGAACAGCAGAGAGAGAACAGCAGCAGAGAGAGAGAACAGCAGCAGAGAGAACAGCAGAGAGAGAACAGCAGAGAGAGAACAGCAGAGAGAGAGAACAGCAGAGAGAGAACAGCAGAGAGAGAGAACAGCAGAGAGAGAACAGCAGAGAGAGAGAACAGCAGAGAGAGAACAGCAGAGAGAGAGAACAGCAGCAGAGAGAGAACAGCAGAGAGAGAACAGCAGAGAGAGAACAGCAGAGAGAGAACAGCAGAGAGAGAGAGAACAGCAGAGAGAACAGCAGCAGAGAGAACAGCAGAGAGAGAGAACAGCAGCAGAGAGAACAGCAGAGAGAGAGAACAGCAGAGAGAGAGAACAGCAGAGAGAGAGAACAGCAGAGAGAGAGAACAGCAGAGACAGAGAACAGCAGAGACAGAACAGCAGCAGAGAGAACAGCAGAGAGAGAGAACAGCAGAGAGAGAACAGCAGAGAGAGAGAACAGCAGAGAGAGAACAGCAGAGAGAGAGAACAGCAGAGAGAGAGAACAGCAGAGAGAGAGCAGCAGCAGAGAGAGAACAGCAGAGAGAGAGAACAGCAGAGAGAGAACAGCAGAGAGAGAACAGCAGAGAGAGAACAGCAGAGAGAGAACAGCAGCAGAGAGAGAACAGCAGAGAGAGAACAGCAGAGAGAGAACAGCAGAGAGAGAACAGCAGAGAGAGAGAATAGCAGAGAGAGAACAGCAGAGAGAGAACAGCAGAGAGAGAACAGCAGAGAGAGAACAGCAGAGAGAGAACAGCAGAGAGAGAACAGCAGAGAGAGAACAGCAGAGAGAGAACAGCAGAGAGAGAACAGCAGAGAGAGAGAACAGCAGAGAGAACAGCAGCAGAGAGAACAGCAGAGAGAGAACAGCAGAGAGAGAACAGCAGAGAGAGAACAGCAGAGAGAGAGAACAGCAGCAGAGAGAGAACAGCAGAGAGAGAACAGCAGAGAGAGAGAACAGCAGAGAGAGAACAGCAGAGAGAGAACAGCAGAGAGAGAACAGCAGAGAGAGAACAGCAGAGAGAGAACAGCAGAGAGAGAACAGCAGAGAGAGAACAGCAGAGAGAGAACAGCAGAGAGAGAACAGCAGAGAGAGAACAGCAGCAGAGAGAGAGAGAACAGCAGAGAGAGAACAGCAGAGAGAGAACAGCAGAGAGAGAGAACAGCAGAGAGAGAACAGCAGAGAGAGAGAACAGCAGAGAGAGAACAGCAGAGAGAGAGAACAGCAGAGAGAGAGAACAGCAGAGAGAGAGAGAACAGCAGAGAGAGAGAACAGCAGAGAGAGAACAGCAGAGAGAGAGAACAGCAGAGAGAGAACAGCAGAGAGAGAACAGCAGAGAGAGAACAGCAGAGAGAGAACAGCAGCAGAGAGAGAACAGCAGAGAGAGAACAGCAGAGAGAGAACAGCAGAGAGAGAACAGCAGAGAGAGAACAGCAGAGAGAGAACAGCAGAGAGAGAACAGCAGAGAGAGAACAGCAGAGAGAGAACAGCAGAGAGAGAGAACAGCAGAGAGAGAACAGCAGAGAGAGAACAGCAGAGAGAGAACAGCAGAGAGAGAACAGCAGAGAGAGAACAGCAGAGAGAGAACAGCAGAGAGAGAGAACAGCAGAGAGAGAGAACAGCAGAGAGAGAACAGCAGAGAGAGAACAGCAGAGAGAGAGAACAGCAGAGAGAGAGAACAGCAGAGAGAGAACAGCAGAGAGAGAACAGCAGAGAGAGAACAGCAGAGAGAGAACAGCAGAGAGAGAGAACAGCAGAGAGAGAGA
>NC_137693.1:16652860-16825360 GCF_963989245.1 Nansenia antarctica
TCTATCACACAGACACTATCACTGAGACTGCCAATGGCCCCTGGCCTGAGCTAGATGACTCTTCCTGCTACGACTGGTGGATTGATGATTCACTTGCTTAGTCAAATGTATCGATTGTAAGTCGCTTTGGAATAAGGCGTCTGCTAAATGCCAAACATGTAAAAATGTAAATGATGAAGTGATGAAGTGATGGACCGGGCCGGGGGACTCACTGGGTCTGAGGGCGGGGAGGGAGCAGTGCTGGTCCAGCCAGGACAGGGTGGTGCGGCAGAGGTCCTCCACACTGGCCGTGGACACCATCCCGTTATAGGACTCAAACAGGGGCTCTATGATGATGCTGAACTGAGCTGGTGTTTAGGAAAGCACAGTACTTCTGACAACACACCAGGGAACAAAACATCCATATCTTTACTTCTTGATTGACTCTTCAAATGTGAAGCCCCACCTCTTCAATGGTAAACGGACTGCACTTACATAGCGCCTTTATCCAAAGCGCTTTACAACGGCCTCTCATTCACCCGTTCACACACACATTCACACACCAATGGCGGCCAAGCTGCCATGCAAGGCGCCGACCGGCCCACTCACTGGGAGCAATTTGGGGTTCAGTGTCTTGCCCAAGGACACTTCGACATGTGGCCAGCCGGGGCTCGAACCGCCGATCTGCCGACCATGCGATCATTAGACGGCAGCTCTACCTCCTGCGCCACAGCCGCCCCATCATCAAGCTTCTTCCAACCATCCCCAGTGAGCAGAGATAAGAGAGGAAATAAGAGAGGAGATCAGAGAGGAGAAGGATACGATCCAGAACTTCCAGTTCTGTAGGGTCTGCGTCCGGACGTAGTCTCTGAACTTCTCCCTCATGTGGTCGAAGCGCTGGCGGGTGATGGGCACGCCGGTGGCGGGCAGCTGCTGTTGGCACACGCTGCATAGGGAGAGAGAGAGAGAGGGAGAGAATGGGTCATGAACATTGAAAAAGAAGAGAACGCACACCGCACAAAACTGGCGACGGAGCAGAATACTAAAGGATACAGTAGAAGCCTCTAGAACACTCTCGTTCCAGATGCAAAAAGTGAAGATTTATTTATTGACAACAGTTTGGGCCAGAAGCCTTTGTCAAGTCTTACTTGGTAAAGAATTGGTAATGATCATAAACACGCACGCACACACACACACAGACACAGACACACTCCCACACCCACACCCACACACATACACACCCACACCCACACCCACACCCACACACACACACACACACACACACGCACACCCACACACACACACACACACACACACACACACCCACACACACACACACACACACACACACACACACACACACACCCACACACACACACACACGCCCACACACGCCCACACACACCCACACACACCCACACACACACACACACACACACCCACACACACACACACACACACACACACACACACCCACACACACCCACACACACACACCCACACACACTCATGGAGTTCTTACTTGATGGCGGAGTTGAGCAGCAGGATGTCGTCCCGGAGCCTCTGGGCCTCCTCGTGCAGCTGGGACCTCTCCTGCTGCATCTTGCTGATGTACTCTGCTGTCTTATGTAACGTGGTCGCCTTGCTGATCTGTGGCAGAGGACAGGAGGTGTTCTTTTTTTTAATTACTTTAGTTTTTATTGGGTTTCAGCATAGACATGGACAGAACATCATATCATTATTATTTATCATATATGAAGTCCGGAGGTGTTTCAATCAACATGTTACTGGTCATATATTTTGAACGAGTATTAAGTTAGGAGGTGTCACGTTTCATAGAAATGTTCAATTTTTCACAGTATTTTTCAAATATATTGATTTTGAGTCTCAAAAGGTATGTCATCCTTTCCATAACAAAAATGTCTTGGACAATTTCCTGCCATTGTTCCTGTTCTGGGGGGTTAATATTAAGCCAGTTTCTGGTAACAGCTTTTTTACTTGCTGCAAGTAAAACTTTAGTCAGGTAGACGTCTTCTCTCATTACAACATCAGCAATGTTCCCTAGATACATCACATGGCAGGTGTTTGGGATTTCATATGACAAGAGGTGTTCTAAACGTCATCCATTCTTACACCTAATCGTGACAGCAGCTGGTGAAACCGGAAAACAAGTCGGCAACCGACGGACCGTTAAAACGTTTATTACGGAGACATTTTGAATACATTTCAATGTTGTTGAAAATCAACGACACAGTCGCCAGTCAAGCCAAAATATTGCCATGCAATGGATTCGGTGAGTAATCCCCACTACTACCCTAGTTAGTGTAGAGTAGTGGGGATTACTCACTGAATCCATTTCATTGCAATTTTTTGGCTTGACTAGCAAGCGTGTCGTTGACTTTCAACAACATTGAAATGTATTCAAATTTCTCTGAATAAAAGTCAGAACATTTTGATTGGTTGGCGACTTGTTCCAAGTTTCACCACCTGCTGTCACAATGAATACGTGGCTAATGACGTAATTTAGATGATTTGGGTTGAATAATCGATACTACTCATTACAGTTTCCTATCTACAGCACCACTACGTGACGTTAGAATTATAAGGTTCTATCTCAATTTTTGTCAAAATTGAGTTTTTTACATAATCTGACCCATTAGGTGTTTATTAATGCCTGTGTGGTGTTATTTTTTTTAATGTTGACATTTTTGAGTTAGTAATTAATAAAATACAAAGGTTCCATCTCATAAAACATAATGGAATGTAATTTTTGAGTTAGTAATTAATCAAATACAAAGGTTCCATCTCACAAAACATAATGGAATGTAAAAACTTTGACGCTCAATATCTCTGAACTGCCCTAAACGGAGATAGAACCTTATCATTCTAAGCTCACGACTATGCCTTGAGCAGTGCTTGAGGTTGAGCTGTGAGTTTCAGCTGCAGTACCTTTACACTTGGCTGAGAGTTCAGCGTTGTCACCAGACTGTGTAATGTGTCAAATCCCATCTTGATGTTGAAACGCCTCTTCTGCTCAGCAGAGATGTGAGTTATCCTCCTGGTCTCCGTCTGCAACAAACACTCAACTCAGAAACACACTAACACACAGAAACACACTAACACACAGAAACACACTAACACACTGAGATCCCACTGCTGGGTCAACACAGAAACACACTAACACACTGAGACACACTGCTGGGTCAACACAGAAACACACTAACACACTGAGATTCCACTGCTGGGTCAACACAGAAACACACTAACACACTGAGATTCCACTGCTGGGTCAACACAGAAACCATGTATCTCGCTTATTCTGCAGTGGACTGCAGAGGGGAAAAAAAAGTAGGACACCTGCTAATGATCTAGTCCTTGAATTGGGCTTTGGGAGATAAATAAATTATGATCTTAGAAGGACTTCCTTTTGTTGTTAATCATTATTGTCGACAACAATTTCCTTTAGCTATATGTTATTATTATTATTATTATATTATTATTATTGTAAAAATGCAGAGTGGTTGTACCTTGTTGGACTCCATCTTGCCGTGTCCAGGTAAGGAGTGTGGGGACTCAGGATTGGACGCTTTCTCTAGAAGATTAGTTGGGGATGTTTGTCCTGAGTTTCCTGAAAAAACTGAAAACACAGCAGGGTAAACTATAACTGTCAAACATCTCATGAGGTGATGGATTGTTAAGATAGAGATCGTTTTTTTTTTCTTTCATCTGAGACCATACATCAAGATAAATTAAAATTGAGAGACAAAAGAGATGTCCATGACGAGCATGTTACAGTATCATTTGTGACACGGTCTGGTGAAAAGTTCCGCATGTAGGCGATTCTCAAGTCGCGCAAATGACCAAAAAGCTTCTTTAAAAAAAAGTGTTTTCCGTGAGTGCTGAGCCCATTCAATATAACAAACAGCAGTTTTAGGATCACTAAATACTTACCGTATTTACCCAAATATAAGACAGGTTTTTTTCCCCGGAAAAAAGTCTGAAAAAGTCGCATCGTCTTATATTCGCGCCCTAGACTTTTACACGTCAATATTAATTCACAACAACGTATGGCGCCAAAAGACTGTTCCCCACGCGACCCACCGTGCGTCTCCCGCTCCCTCTCACACACACCCCAGTGACAGGTGCCTGAAGAGATGGAGAGACACTCGGACCAGCTCGAATAAAGTGGCTCTAAAGTGTCTCAAAAGTTAATAAACAGCAGAGGCGGAGTTACGATGGCATCTTTAAGATCATGGTGATCAATGAAGCAGAGGCTTCAAATAACTGTAGAGCAGCAAAAAAATATGATGTTACAGAGTGTAACGTTAGAAGATGGTGAGGTCAAAAAGATTGGCTGAAAAATGGCGAGGTCAAAAAGATTGGCTGAAAAATGCTCATAGCCAGAGAAAGGCATATCGTGGTCCGCAAAGCGGCCCCTTCCAGGAGATTGACAGGAGGGTGTGTCAATACGTCATCGAAAAACGTAATGAATGTATGCCGATATTGAAAACATTAATTTTTACCAAACGATGTTACAGCCTACAGCCATTTTTATTCAATGTTTTTATTCTGTTTAATTTTTATATAAAACATTAACCAAAATATGTTTTATGAAATGTGAATACAAATAAAATGATTTTCTTTCTATATATAAATATATATATTTCAAAAAAAGTCGTGAAAAAGGGGGGTCGTCTTATAATCAGGGTCGTCTTATATTCGGGTCAATATGGTATAATTTGTGAATTGGATTCATCATCTGCTGTCCTGCTTCGTAGGCTACTGGGTAAGTGACACATGGATTGTAAACAAACTTACGTTTTGAGGACGTGTTCAAAAGCAAGGACTATGTGATCATGTATAGTTATGTGTTTTCAGCATGTTGATGTTCTATCAGCATGTTGTTCATAGCGATGTTGTTCATGATGTTCCTTCTTAGCTGCTAGCTAGCTGCCAACGCGACGGTAGCAACCGTGTCTGTGTTGATTCCGAGCGAGTTTCTCTGGTATTTGGTTTGTACCAACATTCAAATAAGCATATCTTCTTCAACTTCAGAGTCTAAAGTATGACACATCACTTGAAAGCTTACAATCTGCACATTCATAACCTGGAAAGAAATGAAAAATGTCCTTGCCCTACTCGGGGACTTTTTCACCAGACCCTGTCGCATTTAATATCGCTAATCACATCTGGACCTATGAGTCATGCAGCTATGTCTGTCCATTAGAGACATCCAGAGTAATGGAATCCAGCTAGTACCTGTTAAGCTGTTTCTCTCAGTGCCGTATATCTGTACTGGGGAGAGCTTCTCTGTCTTGGGGATGAGGAGGGGTGTGTTGGTGTGTATGGTGCCCTGGGCGAGCAGGGTAGAGATTGAAGAGCCTCGTGCCGTGCTGGTGTGGGGCCCAGGCTTCCCCAGGGTGGAGGTGTGGCAGTGCAGCGGGGTGAGGAGGGGGACCCCCGAGGACCAGGGAGACCCTGGCTGCATCTGCGCTGTGGCCCCTCCACTACGCATGCTGCTGCTGCCTGACTGCTAACAGCAACACAACACAACGCTCCACTTAACACTAGAACTGTTACTGTATCTCCTGAGAGGATTGAATGATTGTACACACAGTATGTCAGACATAACTGAAGATTCATTAGAAGTATGTTGAAAAAACAAGTTGAAATAACATATGACTAATTATTATCAGCTTTCATTGAATTACACCATATGTTAGATGCAGTTAATAGGTTTGAATTATTTATTGTATATGAAACTCACTGTGTTAAGCACACTCATATTTACAAGGGTGGAAAATGTAGGAAAACTGTGCCTTAACTTAAGCGTTAATAATTAAACTACAATGCTGTGGTGACACTTTAGATGTCAGGCTTACTGCAGAGTTGGGGGAGGTTGACCTCTGGCCTTTGGCTCTCACTAGAGTTGCATCAAATCCCAGTGTTGGTTTGCCTTCAAAACAAAACAGTCCAAAGTTAACTCTGCTGCCTATTCGGTTGTTAAGTCTGACGTCAAACGTGACGTTTAGCAATTTCCGGGTCCAAACCAGAAATTCCCTCCACCAGAGTACCAGTGTACTACAGCGGTAGAATGACAGTTCAATCGTTTTTTAGACTGGGATCTATTCATACAACAAGGGACACAGCACTTTCCCGTTTTCCCATTGTCAGCGTCTTTGAGCCTCGGAAAAGCACTATATAAATATAATGAATTATTATTATTACTGAGGCATTTCGAAGAGAGCGCCTCAACCAACGTTGGACCCGGAAACACGTCACGACTTAACAACCGAATTATTAAGCATACAGATTTGGTGAGGTGTCAACAGACAAGTTAAGGTATTGTTGATGAAGATGAGAAAGTAGAGTGAGGATATGTGACACGTTCTAATGCTTTGGTCCTCATATCGGGATCCAATGGAATTATCTGACTTTTCTTTCGAAAAATGGGAATACATTTCCATGTTGTTGAAAATCAACGACACGTCGCTAGTCAACTAACACAGCTTGTTTTGTGAGCCTGCTAACAATGTAAAGTAGTGTTCTAGTTAACTAGGTAGCAGTGGGGGATTACTCACCCAATCCATGCGTTGTTGCAGTATTTTGTCTTGACTAGCGAGTTTGTGTTACGATTCTGAACAACGTTGAAACGTAGTTTCCGTGTTTCAAAACAAAAGTCGGAACGTTTCGATTGGTTGCCGATACGAGGACCGAAGCATTAGAACGTGTCACATTATACTCACGTTCTTGGGTGCTGGTGGACAGCAGCTTAGCCAGACAGCTGGTCTGAGGAGGGGGGGCAGACAGAGCAGCCATGTGGGGGGCCACCGTCCTCCCCCCCGCCGTCTTCTGCTTGTGTTTCCCCCGGCCGCCCGCCACGCCGCCCTGCTGGGGGCTGGAGAAGCAGTGGGCCGTGCTGAGAGGCGGCAGAGCAGGGTGGGCCGGGGCCGTCGCCATAGAGGGGTATCCCTGAGAGAGGCAGGGGGTCGGGGGGTACATGTCTCCCGTCGTGGGGTAACTGTGGGTCTGGGGGTCCGGTCCCAGCGCCCCCATCGTGGAGGCCGTGTGGGTGATGACGGTGGAGGTCACGGCGCTGGTCGGGTTGGCGTGGTAACCGTACTTGTGACACGGAGGCGGATATAAAAAATGGCTGTCTGGGGAGACATGTATGTTTGTAGTCGCCATGGAGACCGCAGTACCAGGGTAAGGCTGATGTCCGTAGGGCATGCCGGGAGTATGGAACTCGCTATAGTCCTGTTGACCTTTGAACTTGGGTCCGGGGGCCACGTCGCTGTGGTTGAAGGTCATGTCGGAGGTCAGGGGTTGCCTGTGGTAGGCCGGGGCTGACAGGGCGCCGGAGGAGGCGGGCGGAGGCAGGCTGTCAGATGAGAGGCTAGGCTGCAAGAGAGATGAAGGGATTGACCGACCGTCACCAACATTCATTCTGATCTTTACCGCCAAACAATGTAATATCAGGGATCTGCCATGGTGACAAACGATGAAAAGGTTCAGTACCTGAGCTAGTTGGGTGTTGATGTGCAGCTGAGGAGTGACCACAGAGGTGGGCACGGAGGGGAAGGTCTCGCTGGACGAGCTCTCAAAGTAGCCGCAGTCAGCATAACCATCCTGCTCCAACGGCTGCCCCCGATGATAGCTCATAAAGATATCTAGGACATAAAACAAGACAATCATCAACCTACACAGTGTGGAAGGATCGGAGGAGATGATACCCTGTCCTACTGGGTTTCACACAATGTACAATATGTCACAGGTCAGACCACACCCCAGCCTTATTCGGTTGTTAAGTCTGACGTCAAACGTGACGTTTAGCAATTTCCGGGTCCAAACCAGAATTTCCCCGCACCAGTGTACTACAGCGGTAGAATGACAGTTCAATCGTTTTTTAGACTGGGATCTATTCATACAACAAGGGACACGGCACTTTCCCGTTTGCCCCATATTGTCAGCGTCTTTGAGCCTCGGAAAAGCGCTTTACAAATATAATGAATTATTATTATTACTGAGGCATTTTGAAGAAGCGATTCAGCCAACTTTGGACCCGGAAAAACACGTCACGACTTAACAACCGAATTGACAGATCAAAGATTTTAAATTTTTTTAATGGTTTGCTCATTTTATTTGAAGTTCAATATCAATACAAGACGGAGCGTTTTTAGGGTTTCGTTTCAGTTTAGGGTAAAGAGAACAACAAGGAAGGTCTATAGAAAAGGAAGGAGAACACATGTCGTTTTCCAAGTTCAGCAAGATCCTCAAAATGTGTAAAGTGTCCAAAGTTCACTCTTTTAAACATTTAATCAAGTCTTATTGTGCATAAACATCTGCAGACTACGAATTAAGTCCTGTATCAGTTTCGAATGATGAATGTTGGAATGGGAATGTCCCACTCAGTTATGTCTATGTATGACAAGCTCCGGACATGGGGTGATAGGGACCTGGGGTGATAGGGCCTTTTCAGCCGCAGCCCCGTCCCTCTGGAACGCCCTCCCCAACCACATCAGACAGGCCAACACCTTGCCAACATTTAAACAGGCCCTCAAGCTCGCCCTCAAGCTCGCCTTCACCAGTTAACCCTCTCCCCCTCCCCTTCCCATGTGTCCCCAGCACTACCTTAACCTTTTGTGTCTTTTTATTATTACTACTCAATCTTTTCAGTTTGTAAAGCATCTTTGAGTGTCTAGAAAAGCGCTATATAAGTCTAATGTATTATTATTATTATTATTATTATTATTATTATTATTATTATTATTATTATTATATGTCCATGCCAATTCTTACTAAGGAAATATGCATGTTCTTATTGTGGAGTGATGATACCTTGAAATCCTTCAGATCGGCATCAAGAGTCCAGCGTGATGATCCGACCATGTGTTGACTTTTATTATTATATATATATAAATTATTATTATTAATTATTATTAATTATTTTTTTATGGATTCGATGAGTAAACCCCACTACTACCTAGTTAGTGCATTGCAATATTTTGGCGTGTGTCATTGATTTTCAACAACGTTGAAATTCATTTACATTTTTCTGAATAAAAGTGAGAACAATTTAATTGGTTGCCGACTTTCAACCAGCTGCCGTCACACATGTCTGCCTCTGCCAGGCCACGCCTCCATAAACCAGAGTCACACACGTCTGCCTCTGCCAGGCCACGCCTCCATAAACCAGAGTCACACACGTCTGCCTCTGCCAGGCTACGCAGACATAAACTTTTAAAGGAGATGAGAGGAGAAGGGAGAAGAGCTGGAAAAGCTCTGGAAGAGCTGTACAACACACGCTGTCTCAGGAAGGCCTCCAAGATCTCCAGGGACCCAACCCACCCTGGGTACGAACACTTTACCCGGCTGCCCTCGAAAAGGCGGTTCAGGACCATGGCCGCAAGGACAAACAGACTGAAGGACAGCTTCTACCCCAGGGCCGTCCAGGCCCTGAACACAGCAAAGACCTAGGTTCTGGGCCCTGGACAGTCTGGACGGATTGATGGCAGCTGCTGGACTGAAAAAATCAGGTGTAGTGCTGAGGCACAAATATGTACATTTCAAGCCTGCAAACTGCGACACTTTAAATAAATGTGCAATAACACTATGTGCAATATGACAACCCTAGTCGTCTATCTGTACAGTATAGTATAGTGGATAGTGTACATAGCCTTTATTTATGTAAACCAGCTCCTTCCCTTCTTGTGTTTTTTTAAAGTGTTTTTTTAAAGTTTTTTTTTTACAATAAAGACCATTCATTCATTCATTCATTCAAGGGAGGGGAGGAGAGGAGAGGAGAGGGGAGGAGATGAGAGGAGTGGGGAGGGGAGGAGAGGAGAGGAAGGGGGACAGAGAGAGAGAGAGACAGAGAGAGGGAGAGAGAGACAGAGAGAGGGAGAGGGAGAGACAGAGACAGAGGGAGGGAGGGAGAGAGAGAGGGAGAGGAGTCTGAGGGAGAGGAGTCTGAGGGAGAGAGAGAGGGAGAGGAGTCTGAGAGGGAGAGGAGTCTGAGAGGGAGAGGAGTCTGAGGGAGAGGAGTCTGAGGGAGACAGGCCACGCAGCCATAAACCAGAGTGCCAAGTTGGCAAGGAAGAGAGACACCGTACCAACTGGAGGGGAAAAACATTTCCATCTCACATGAAAAGCTTTCCATGCAGAATAACCCTTCAGTAGAAATCCAAATACAATTCTTCTTCGTCAATTATGTCACTTCAACCCCCACCTCCATGATTACAACATTCTGAAAATGTTTTGCACAGAAAAGGCAGCGGAAAGGAAAAGTAATTTCAGGGTATCAGAAAATGTTTTCAAAGCTTTAAACAATTTCAAATGAATGTCCGTCCCTGCTGAATGCAATATGTCTAAGAAGTACAAGTTTAAGATTCACAAAACACACGCAAAGGAATATGTGCAAGCATTTAAATACTAGGAGAGGCTCTATTTCAAGAAAGAGTATGTACTTAATTATTATTATAATTATTAGTATTATTATTATAATTATTATTATAATACATTAGACTTATATAGCGCTTTTCTAGACACTCAAAGACGCTTTACAAACTGAAAAGATCGAGTAGTAATAATAAAAAGACACCAAAAAGAAATAAAGGAAAGAATAGGGGCCTAATGAAGGTAGTGCTGGGGACACATGGGAAGGGGAGGGGGAGAGGGTTAACTGGTGAAGGCGAGATTGAAGAGGTGGGTTTTGAGGGCCTGTTTAAACGTTGGCAGGGTGTTGGCTGTATGATTATGTATAGCAAGCAGACCCAGATGCAGTGCAGATAAAGGGAGGCAGACAAGTAGGTAACGGTACCAAACAAAAGGATCTTTACTTAAGGAAATGCAGACAAACCAGGATACAAACACGGACTCAATGCTTGTCAATAACAGGGGAGAACAGTGGGCCCAATGACGTGTTGTCATTTGGGAATTCGTTCCCATCGTCATGGTGTGATAGAGTCACATGGAGGACACCTATTTGTGTTCCAAGGCAATGCCACCTGGACAAGCGCCCACTCCCCCCCTCCCCCCCTCCCCCACACACAGACACACCAACAGACAGACACACACACACACACACACACATGCGCGCACGCACGCACACTGACAACCCACACACGCATTCCAGGAGGCTAAAGCGTGTTGAGCAGCTCCCTACCCTCTCTCCCTACCCTCTCTCCTACCCTCTCTCCCTACCCTCCCTCCTACCCTCTCTCCCTACCCTCCCTCCTACCCTCTCTCCCTACCCTCCCTACCCTCCCTACCCTCCCTCCTACCCTCTCTCCCCTCGGTGGTTCCAGAGCCAGGGCCGTGGTTAACCACTACCGGTTCCATTTCCCCATTCTACAGTTCAGCTCAACCCAGCCACTGACCTCCTCCTCACCTCTGAGTGGCCACACACACACACACACACACACACACACACACACACACACACACACACACACACACACACAGGAACCCCTGACTCAACAACAACCATGTGTTTTCGTTACCTCAGCACAATGAACCCTAATTATGATAGCCATGCCAACTTGACATATCCTAATATCAATCTTATCTCTTCCATACCTGGATGTGTGGCTGAGGCTACATGCTGTGGTGCATCACATTTATAAAGGAATACAGTGTAGCAATAGTCAGAGAATGTCAGCACATTAGAATGCAATGGAGGAAGTCTTCAACAGATGACAGTGTGAGTCTGCTCTATCCAGCGGCAGTACGGTAGCGTTTATAACTTCTTATCAGAAGCCCTCTCATGTCTTTATGTTTATGATACCTCCTGTCGCCACTATCCTTTCTAGTCAGTGTTTCTGTTCTGTTATGTCAATACTGTGTGTTATGCACCCAGATTGTGGAATGCACTGCCAGTTTACATTAGGGATGCAACCTCCCAACCACCGAAACCCATCTTTTTAATATTGCCTTTAAATGACTAAATAATTAAATTATGATTATATAATGATTAAAACACTTTGAGCTGCAACTTTTGCAGGAAAACTGCTATACAAATACAAGTTATTATTATTATTATTATTATTATTAATAATAATAATAATAATAATATTATTATGGTAAGAAAATTGCAAATTGCATTTTTATTGGTATAATATGCTACACGAAGCATCAAAAAACGCTGGTTAAATAGGCATATCAAGGAGAGAACCAAGCAGCATGGCTTGGCTAGTATGTGCTGATGACGCTAACAGGAGAGCTGGTGGTGAGGAGCACTCTGACATACCCGGGATGTCCATGAAGTCGTCCAGGCTGGGCTGCAGCGGCGTGAGGCCTGGCTGGATCATGTCAGCGTTGCTGGTGTACACTGAGGAGGCAACACACCAACATCACATACAGGAGGGAGGGACGTGTGTGTGCATCTGTGTGTATGTGTGTATGTGTGTGTGTGTGTGTGTGTTTTGATGGGTGGGAGGGTGTTCATCTTTCACAGTGCACACGCATCAATTTGTGTGTGTGTGTGTGTGTGTGTATGTGTGTGTGTGTGTGTGTATGTGTGTGTGTGTGTGTGTGTGTGTGTGTGTGTGTGTGTGAGTGTGTGTTGTGATGGGTGGGAGGGTGTTCATCTTTAGCCTCATTCATTCAAGTCGTTCATTCTGAAGTTCCTTATTTGTGGGGCGGTTTCTTTCCTGGGTTATTGACTCACATGATCAAGTATTCTCTGAACCCCTCCTCCTCCTCCTCCCCCTCCCCCTCCTCCTCCTCCTCCTCCTCCTCGCTCTGACATGATATGTGACAGCAGCTGGTGGAACAAGTCGCCAACCGACGGACCGTTCAGACTTTTATTCTGAAAAATGTTAATCAATTTCAGCGTTGTTGAAAATCAATGACACACTCGCTAGTCAAGCCAAAACATTGCAATGCAGTGGATTCGGTGAGTAATCCCCACTACTACCTAGTTAGTGTAGTAGAGTAGTTGGGATTACTCACTGAATCCATTGCATTGCAATGTTTTGGCTTGACTACCAAGTGTGTCATTGATTTTCAACGACGCTGAAATTGATTGACATCTTCCTGAATAAAAGTCAGAACATTTTGATTGGTTGGCGACTCCCGAGTTCACCAGCTGCTGTCACATATCGCGACATATCACGTCTGAGCCAGGAGGAGTGAGGGGGTTCATGGAGTATTGTGATCTTTGCATTCCTCTATAAATGGTAAATGGACTGCACTTATATAGCGCCTTTATCCAAAGCACTTTACAACAGCCTCTCATTCACCCATTCACACACCAATGGCGGCAAGCTACCATGCAAGGCGCCTGCCCGCTCATTGGGAGCAATTTGGGGTTCAGTGTCTTGCCCAAGGACACTTCGACATGTGGCCAGCCGGGGCTCAAACCGCCGATCTTGCGATCATTAGACGGCGGCTCTACCTCCTGCGCCGCCTCTATAGACACTGAGATGAGGTCGTGAGACGCTTGAGAGATCATAGATGCATTGTGGGACTTACTGTTGTGGCGGTCTGTGGCCCAGGGGCAGGGCTTCTGGGTCATGGTGAACAGGGTGTCGGAAATGTCCGAAAGGAAGCAGTCCAGATCAAACATGTGGGCCTCCTCCGGCATCGCCTCGGGCTCCTGGTACATGTGACTTGACCATTTCTCCAGCTCGGCCCGGCAGAACTGACCCTGAGCACAGTGGGGGGGGACATGAGGAGCTATAGACATCAGGACACCACCACACCCTCAGACCCTCCCACACCCTCCCACTAGAGGGAGCTGATTCTGTACCAACAACACCACAGGAGATGAGAAAAAGATCAGTTGGGATAAGCAGGAAGACCAGATAGGTCAGATCTAGAGAGATGTCAGGTGTAGGGAGATGTCAGATCTAGAGAGATGTCAGATCTAGAGAGATGTCAGATCTAGAGAGATGTCAGGTCTAGAGAGATGTCAGATCTAGAGAGATGTCAGGTGTAGGGAGATGTCAGGTCTAGAGAGATGTCAGATCTAGAGAGATGTCAGGTCTAGAGAGATGTCAGATCTAGAGAGATGTCAGATCTAGAGAGATGTCAGATCTAGGTGGATGTCAGGTCTAGGTGGATGTCAGGTCTAGATGGAAAAGGTTGGAAAGCTCCAGACTAGCACTGTCTAAAGAAAGCCAATATATGGTCGTCTACAGTCCGATGAATTACATTTAAAAGAAGGATTGAATGATCTTTACTTGAAAACCAATGCATAATAGGAACTTGTTCTACACTCCTAATTTCTGCCCTACAAACATAGGCAACAAAAACAATAGAATTGACAGTACAATACATGAACACTTGCCTCCCACATCATGTCCATTTTCAAGAGAGCCATTCAGTCACAGTATGTGGAAGCCCCAGACTTTTACACCACACAGCACACAGCTCATCCACGAATCAGATAAAGCAGATAGACCAACACTCACAGCAAACGTAGATCCAAACCCAGCCTCTTCTTTCTGTGCTTAAGATCTGGTGGTTCACTCTCATCTCTTATTGTTAAAGATCCACTGACAAATCAGGGGCCACATATATAGGGAAGCCCAGACTGTGGCGGAAATGCTTTTGATTACGTCTCAGAGACTACCCCTTTTCTTCTTTCTGTTTTTTTTTCATTCTCTGAGATAGGTGTGCTGTGTGTGTGGGCAGAAATTAGATGTGAGTTGGTGTTTGTGTGTATAATGTGTGTGTGTGTGTGTGTGTGTGTGTGTGTGTGTGTGTGTGTGTGTGTGTGTGTGTGTGTGTGTGTGTGTGTGTGTGTGTGTGTGTGGGGGGGTGGGTGCGCACGTGTGTGTGTGTGTGTGTGTGTGTGTGTGTGTGTGTGTGTGTGTGCGTGTGTGTGTGTGTGTGTGTGTGTGTGTGTCTGTATGTGATGAGTTGAGAAAGCAGTTTAGCAATATTGTGCAAAAAACACTAGCCCCCTACCTGAATCCATTATGTTTTTTTTTATTCATTTCTTTATTTTGATGTCTCTCCATTTCAAGGAAAGCAGCAGTCTTTTGTACCTGACCTATTTCTAGCAGTCACACTCTAAACGGGACCAACATCCACAGATGCACTCAATCTCAGGAGTCACAAAAGAAATATATCCTATTCTGTCACTTCCGGCAAAAAAAAATATTACTAGCCTTTAATTCGACTAGGTAACGTGATACATTCACATCTACAGCTTTTTTAGGTTTCACTTTTTTAGAATACCTTCCTCCTCCTCCGCTATGAAATTATCACTAATATTAAGCTTGATTGATTACTAAAAAACTGCTGAGAAGCCATGAGGTGTCAGTCATAGTGCAGGCAGGGCAGACACTGTTACTATCTGGAATTGACAGCAATGCTTGAGACAACACAACACAACACCATGACAGAGCTGAACGAACAGCAGAGGGACCTGAGCTGATAGCAGCGGTGCTTAGCTCTTGTTTGGTGATCTTTGGCCTCAAGTGAGGTTAGTCGGCTTGTGCTACTTTGAACCCCAGTCCTATAATGCCATTTACACAGTCTGCTGGGGCTTTAAAGAGAGACCTGCGTGCAGTCAAACATTATCCTTGACAGTCACACATCTGAGCAAGTGTTACGAGAGCTTGCAGCCTTCTATTCTCCAGTGAAGTAGTGTGCTCTCTCTGGCTCTGGCTGCTCTTCCTGAGACATATCTTTGCCATGAAATGTGAATGTGGCCCAGGTATGACTCTGCTGTTGCCCAATACTACACAACCACACTCACACCAAAGATGGCCCAGTTACTACAGATAGGTGTCAGACATGTTCTCCTACTGTGCATCTGGACGGACCAGGTCTGGACCAGGTCTGGACCATTGTCTGCTGAGGAGTTGAGCGATACAAGCAAGGTGAGCAGGTGAGACCTGAGCATGGCTGCTGCAGACAGAGTGGGTTAGGCCAGTGGTTCTCAACCCTCTCCTCGGGGACCACCAGCCGCTCCACATATTTGATCTGTTCCACCACCAGCACCAGCACACCTGATTCAACTAATCAAGTCCAAACCATAATTGCTTTGGACTTGATTAGTTGAATCAGGTGAGCTGGTGGTGGAACAGATCAAATATGTGGAGCGGCTGGTGGTCCCTGAGGAGAGGGTTGAGAACCACTGGGTTAGAGAACACATGTGCTCAGGGGAGTACTGTCATCAAGGAGGTGCTTCCCCCCCACCTTCCCCCCCCACCTCTCCCTAACCCTTTCCTCACGAGGTGACTCATTTGTTTTTGTTCATGAGTGATGCCCAACATCAAACTTTCACATTCACAAATCCAGAAAAAAAAAAAAAAAGACTTAATGCCCCCCCTGCTCCACAATGCTACCCAGGAAGGAAGTGGGTCAGATTTGATTAAGTGACATTAAAGTCTGGAGCCACATCCTCGGGAAACGGCAGGCAGAGCAGAGACAGAGATTGGAGGCATTGTAGTCGAAGGCAATCAAAATGTGAGTCATTTGCTCACAAATTTCGGCCTGTGACGCAAGTCTTTTTTGCACATTTCTATTTTTCTCGATTCCTTCTTTTTCTTCTACTCTGACTGACCGCAGCACACGTCCTATTAATAGACAACAGCCAGGAGGACTTAAACAAATGTGAGCTCCTAACCTACAAAGGCAAACACAACACTACTAGCTCACCGACCTCCCCCATCAATATCACACACACTCAGGAAGTGGACCAACCAGAGTCAGCCTGCTAGGCTAGTTTAACAAGGCTAGTTTAATGTCACAAACAGTGAGTTCTTATATACTGGACACAGCCTATTTGTGTTTATAACCAATTAACTATAGGGGCTCTCACATGTAATTAACTATAGGGGCTATCACATGTAATTAACTATAGGGGCTATCACATGTAATTAACTATAGGGGCTCTCACATGTAATTAACTATAGGAGCTCTCACATGTAATTAACTATAGGGGCTCTCACATGTAATTAACTATAGGGGCTGTCACATGTAATTAACTATAGGGGCTCTCACATGTAATTAACTATAGGGGCTGTCACATGTAATTAACTATAGGGGCTCTCACATGTAATTAACTATAGGGGCTCTCACATGTAATTAACTATAGGGGCTCTCACATGTAATTAACTATAGGGGCTCTCACATGTAATTAACTATAGGGGCTCTCACATGTAATTAACTATAGGGGCTCTCACATGTAATTAGTCTAACCTGGTTACATTACGTTACTTAAGTTAGGGTCCACTAATGTTGTTTAGAAGCCAGGTAATAGTGACAATGCTTCAGAGAGGAAATCCACAGGCAGACTACAGATGCATGTTTTAAGACCTGCTCTAAAACAAAGCACATGAGAATGAGAGGGTCAAGTTGAATTCATTTGAGCAAGTCAATCTTACCTTCTGTAGCATCGACAAAAGTCCATCTTTGTTTTTCTGAAGCTACAAAGAACATGAAAAAACATGCATTTGTAACAATGCAATGTAGGAATGTGATGAAAAGAAAACAGATTGTACTGACAGCGTTATAGAGGCTGCGATGGGTTTCATGTATGACCCAAATGAGGACTCACCCTCTTCTTGTAGTATATCCTCCACTTGTGGTATTCTTTGATAACTACTTCAATCCTCCGCTTCCAGTAGCTGCCTTCTAGTACAATAGCCTTGCGACAGAGAACAAAAACAGAAACATCATCATCAGGAAGAACTGCTCTCCAGAGCTTCAGACAAGAGAAAAACGATTGTCTGCAACGCTCGGTAGTTCCTCACAAGGCCTTGGGGTCAAGGGTCACTCACTTCAGGTTTGCGGTGAGCGTCGGCCTCAGAGCCCTCCAGGGGAGTTACAAATCCACACACCGGATTCTTCCTCTTCTCTACATCTGAACCACAGAGAAGAAATCAAAACTAATGTATTCAGATTCAGATTCAGATTCAGATTCAGATAACGTTTATTGCCATTATGCATACACATATAGGAATTGGCTTTGGCGTTACAGTAGGTGCGTTTATGCTTTTTTCACATGCATACATGAACAAAAACAAATACAAAAAACAGGACAACACAGGACAGACAACAGTGCATTGAATAGTGATATATATATTAAGTGCAGTGCAGAGTTTTTCAATGGGTCCAGTGCATATTCAGTCCTGAGCAGACTTGGGGGCGGGGGGGAGGGGGAAGCCAGAGTCATTTAGTAGCCTGGCGGCTGAGGGGAAGAAACTGAGCCTGTGGCGGGCCTTTACTGTTTTAGGCAGCCGCAACCTTCTTCCAGAGGAAGATGTTATCATCTTTATGGATTTATTTTGTGGTCCGTAAAGCTGTCAAAACTGCTGTTGTAATTAAGCTTCAAACATGATTGGCGTAACTTTAAAGGAATCGCACTCAACATCTCTGGTAGAGTATGTGGCGACATAGAAAGAAGTACACTACATCATCTTAGAACTGCATTGGATCCACAGTTTTGTAGGGGGGGGGCAATCCCTCAAGTGTGAAACAGTTTGTCACTATTGCCTCTGTCTGACTGTAGCAAGCGCTGTATCGGTTGTTCTGTGTGTGACAAAGCTCTCCTTGTTTGTTATCAGGCTGAACATCCCTGTGGCATCAGAAGACATATCAGTCAGAGAGAGAGGACCAGTCAGAGAGAGAGAGGACCAATCAGAGAGAGAGAGAGGACCAGTCAGAGAGAGAGAGGACCAATCAGAGAGAGAGAGAGGACCAATCAGAGAGAGAGAGAGGACCAGTCAGAGAGAGAGAGGACCAGTCAGAGAGAGAGAGAGAGGACCAGTCAGAGAGAGAGAGGACCAGTCAGAGAGAGAGAGGACCAATCAGAGAGAGAGAGAGGACCAGTCAGAGAGAGAGAGGACCAATCAGAGAGAGAGAGAGGACCAGTCAGAGAGAGAGAGAGGACCAGTCAGAGAGAGAGAGGACCAGTCAGAGAGAGAGAGGACCAGTCAGAGAGAGAGAGGACCAATCAGAGAGAGAGAGGACCAGTCAGAGAGAGAGAGGACCAGTCAGAGAGAGAGAGGACCAGTCAGAGAGAGAGAGGACCAATCAGAGAGAGAGAGAGAGGACCAGTCAGAGAGAGAGAGGACCAATCAGAGAGAGAGAGAGGACCAGTCAGAGAGAGAGAGAGGACCAGTCAGAGAGAGAGAGGACCAATCAGAGAGAGAGAGAGGACCAATCAGAGAGAGAGAGGACCAGAGAGAGAGAGGACCAATCAGAGAGAGAGAGGACCAATCAGAGAGAGAGAGGACCAGTCAGAGAGAGAGAGGACCAATCAGAGAGAGAGAGGACCAATCAGAGAGAGAGGAGCAGAGAGAGAGAGAGAGGACCAGTCAGAGAGAGAGAGGACCAATCAGAGAGAGAGAGGACCAGTCAGAGAGAGAGAGGACCAATCAGAGAGAGAGAAGACCAATCAGAGAGAGAGAGGACCAATCAGAGAGAGAGGACCAGTCAGAGAGAGAGGACCAGTCAGAGAGAGAGAGGACCAATCAGAGAGAGAGAGAGAGACAGAGGACCAATCAGAGAGAGAGGACCAATCAGAGAGAGAGAGAGAGAGAGAGAGAGAGAGGACCAATCAGAGAGAGAGAGGACCAATCAGAGAGAGAGAGGACCAGTCAGAGAGAGAGAGGACCAACCAGAGAGAGAGAGGACCAGTCAGAGAGAGAGAGGACCAATCAGAGAGAGAGAGGACCAGTCAGAGAGAGAGGACCAATCAGAGAGAGAGAGGACCAGTCAGAGAGAGAGAGGACCAATCAGAGAGAGAGAGGACCCAGAGGAGGACCAGAGGAGGGAGAACTCACACTGAATGAACCAGGCTCTCCAGATGCCATTATTCAAACGGATCTTGTCCCGCCAAAGCAGCCGCAGGCCTTTGAAAGACTTCCACTTCGGGGAGACAATTTTACCACTGGGAAAAAAAAGAAATATTTTTAAAATAAAAAACAGGCTAAATTACCTATTATCGCACGACCTAAAACAACCTGTATTTGTTCAAAGATACTAAATGCTGTTTGTTATTGTCATGGAAACCTAGGGCAAAGTTCACATCCCTCCCGTTTACTGTTTACAATTGACAGAGATAATCATTTGCAAAATTACAAAAAACAGATCACAAGCATGGAGTTAAAATCATTAATCACGGATAAGATATGCAGCTATATTCTCTACATATCTTGATAGGATATGCAGCTATATTCTCTACATATAGATATGCAGCTATATTCTCTACATATCTAAGATATGCAGCTATATTCTCTACATATCTTGCACAATAAAAGCCATGGGAGAGTGCTGGTCTCTGCCTAATGGACTAGAACACTGGAACTAGATTTCTCGTGCTGACTTTTACATTTTGGCCCAATCAGAGAACCTCATCCATCAGTGAAGCTGTTTTCTCCCCCCGGCCTTTCTAGTGTCATTCAGCACATCAGGTGGTAGAAGGGGTCCACTTAGCGACCAGTGCTCAGTGAGTTGCTAGGAAGCCAGGTGAATAATGTCCAAGAGGTTGGATGTGCTTTCAAAATACACAAGTGAAATCTGTGTCACACGTTCAGCTAAACAGCCGAGGCGGCACATTAACCAGGGGTGAACTGACAGCTGGAAGCAGATGGGTAAATCAAGCGTGACATTCACCCATCTGGACATGACTAACTAACCTAACCCATCTGGACATGACTAACTAACCTAACCCATCTGGATATGACTAACTAACCTAACCCATCTGGACATGACTAACTAACCTAACCCATCTGGACATGACTAACTAACCTAACCCATCTGGACATGACTAACTAACCTAACCCATCTGGACATGACTAACTAACCCTAACCCATCTGGACATGACTAACTAACCTAACCCATCTGGAACATGACTAACTAACCTAACCCATCTGGACATGACTAACTAACCTAACCCATCTGGACATGACTAACTAACCTAAACCATCTGGACATGACTAACTAACCTAACCCATCTGGAACATGACTAACTAACCTAACCCATCTGGACATGACTAACTAACCCTAACCCATCTGGACATGACTAACTAACCTAACCCATCTGGAACATGACTAACTAACCTAACCCATCTGGACATGACTAACTAACCTAACCCATCTGGAACATGACTAACTAACCTAAACCATCTGGACATGACTAACTAACCTAACCCATCTGGACATGACTAACTAACCTAACCCATCTGGACATGACTAACTAACCTAACCCATCTAGAGCATGACTAACTAACCTAACCCATCTGGACATGACTAACTAACCTAACCCATCTGGACATGACTAACTAACCTAACCCATCTGAACATGACTAACTAACCTAACCCATCTGGAACATGACTAACTAACCTAACCCATCTGGACATGACTAACTAACCTAACCCATCTGGAACATGACAAACTAACCTAACCCATCTGGACATGACTAACTAACCTAACCCATCTGGACATGACTAACTAACCTAACCCATCTGGACATGACTAACTAACCTAACCCATCTGGACTTGACTAACTAACCTAACCCATCTGGACATGACTAACTAACCTAACCCATCTGAACATGACTAACTAACCTAACCCATCTGGAACATGACTAACTAACCTAACCCATCTGGACATGACTAACTAACCTAACCCATCTGGACATGACTAACTAACCTAACCCATCTGGACATGACTAACTAACCCAGTGGTTCCCAAACTTTTTCAATCAGGCCCCCCTTGGGTAATTGGAAATATTTTCGAGCCCCCCCTAACCCGGTTCCCACCTAGATTGATATAATTAATTGTATAAAGTTGTAAAAACATTACATTTTCTCTTCTAATAATAACAAGACACATACAGTATATCCAACTATAGTTTTATATTTTATTATGGTTTGAAAAGGAACATAAGTGCTTGGCAAATGATCCTGTGCCACTGAAATATTCAACATATCAACATTAACTAATTTCTACTGCATCACTATTCTTACTCCTCACATTTCTATCACAATTACGATCAATGACTTGTGTGTGCTTGCTTTGCCTTGCAAATCTTCTCAAAGCGGGGTTGTTGTTTTGAGACTGCCACTCTCAGTTCATTCTCAATGTTCAACTTCGACCTGTATTTGCTTTTGATAGCAGCAACAGCAGAAAAGCCTATCTCACACAGGTACGATGTTGCAAAAGGCAGCAGTATTCCCACAGCTTTCTGTCCAATGAGAGGGTAGTCCTTCTCCACTCCAATCCAAAACCCAGCCAAAGTCGTGGATGTGAACTGCAGCCTCATGGTTGACTCTGAAGTCATGTCGATGTACTGTTCCTCTTCCGCAGTGCTGAACATGGCAGGTGGTGGTGCAACAAATGGATCTCTAATCCAGTCGTATTTGGCACTGTCATCCACAGAGAAGTATTTCTGGAAGCTTTGTTTCAGGGCTGAGATGTGCTCTCTCATACATGGAACCACTGTGCTCTGCAGCTCATTGGTCTCGATGAATGCCTTCAGATTCCCAAATGAGTCGATGTCCCCCTGTTCAAGTCTCCTGCCCCACATGTCCAGTTTCCGTGTGAAAGATTGTATCCTGTCTGCCAGATGTGGAAGGTGTGTGTTGTTGCCCTGCAACTGTAGATTCAATTCATTGAGCTTCTCAAACATGTCGCTTAGGTAGGCCAATTTCATGAGGAAGTCTTCATCATTAAACTTGCTGGCAAGTTCGTTCCCTTCCTCCTCCAAGTAGATTCGGATCTCATCTTTCAGCGATAGCACCCTGGACAGCACCTTTCCGCGAGAGAGCCAACGCGACTCGCTGTGAAATAGCACGGCTGTGTGCTCGGAGCCCATCTCCTCGCACAAAGCGGAAAAAATGCGAGCTTTCAGTGGTCTTGTTTTTATGTAATTGACGGTGGTGATAACATGAGACAAAACGTCATTCAACTCTGGACTCAGCTGCTTTGACGCGAGTGCCTCCCTGTGTATTATGCAGTGAGTCCACACTGCTTTCGGTGCAACGCGCTTGATGAGCGTCTGGAGCCCTCCCCGTTTTCCTGCCATGGCCTGGGCACCGTCGGTGCATATCCCCACACAGTCCTCCCATTTCAGATCGGCTTCACTCAGGTATTTGTCTATGATTTTGAACAGTTCATCAGCTGTTGCTCTGTTTGGGACATAGTTGCAAAATAGCAAATCCTCGCTCAAACCCTCCGCATCAATGTATCTGACATACGCTATTAACAGACAGTCCTTGTTACTATCTGTGGCCTCGTCTACCTGGAGCGCAAAGCGTTGGTCTTTTATTTTCTCAACAAGCTGCTCTTTCATGTCTTCTGAGATGTCATTGATGCGTCTCGCAATAGTGTTGTTTGACAGGGGGATAGCTTTGAGTTTTTGGGCTGTTGCCTCGTCTATCATATGTGAAACCATATCTATTGCAGCAGGGAGTATTAACTCCTCAGCGATGGTGTGTGGTTTTTTAGACTGGGTGATACGATATGCCACTTTGTAGGAGGCAAGTTGAGCATTAGACGTAACAGATGCTGTTTTAACGAAACGGCTCTGCTGACCACGGTATTCTTGGAGTTTTCTCTTGAAGAAATCGAGGGGCTTCTTCACATCAGTCGGGTGTGTGGTCTCCAAGTGACGTTTCAACTTGCTAGGCTTCATGCTTTCTGCCGCTAAAGTTTTGAGACAGAGGACACACAGTGGTCGTTCCTCCGCACCGACCACATTAGACGTGAAGCCCAGGGAGAGGTATGTATCGTCATACTTTGTTGACTTTGGCTTTGGGACGTTTGTCATGGGCTCCTTCGCTTTTCGTTTAGCTTCCGGCTCTTTCATAAACTTATCCATTGTTGTTGTTGCTGCTAGATAGCTGGAGGAGGGAGTGCGCGCGTCAATGACGTGAATGGAGCGCGCGTCAATGACGTGAATGGAGCCCCCTCGCTGCCTCTTTGTTACAGTTTATGGCCTGCGCTCCATTCAGGTTCTCATTTTTATCATCCAACGCCCACAACACCCCTGATGGTAACCTTAAGCAAGCAGTGTTTGTTTACAGCTCTTGTGTGTGCATTTTTTTCCCCTCCCATTATTTCTGCGCCCCCCCTGCAGTACCCCCGCGCCCCACTAGGGGGTCGCGACCCACAGTTTGGGAAACGCTGAACTAACCTAACCCATCTGGACATGACTAACTAACCTAACCCATCTAGAGCATGACTAACTAACCTAACCCATCTGGACATGACTAACTAACCTAACCTGAGCATGACAAAGATTGCTAAGCAGAATACTGTCTTAAGAAACGGTGCCTCACACCTACTAGACTGTCAACAACATATTGTATAAAACTGGTATAAGATTTGTATAAATATGTATAAGAAAAAGGTCTTAAATCTTGTATGAAACAAAAACCGGCTTAGAAAAGTTATTAACACAGGTTGAAAAATCTATGTTCATCAACAGATATTGTAGCAACTTCTGTAAAACTCAGTTTTAGTACTTACTGTCATTGGTAGACATTGGGGCACAGAGACACTAATGGTACAAGATCATAAGATGGCATGAATTGACATTCTGAAAGTCTGGAGGGAAAGTGCAGGTACAAATACTACATCCGTGGCATTATAATAGATTTTTTTTTGTTCAGCCTTACTTCAACAATTAAAGTAAGGTCTATCGCAGAATGGATTGTAAATACATTTGATAGGCTTTATGGCTGCAATCTTTTTCTTGGCTCAGATTGTGTTGTTCTATTCATTGGGCAACTATCAGATCGTAAAACACAGATAGTGCCAAACTTCTCTATGCCAAGGGTTGATGACACACATTGAAGACATTGTTGTGCAGTTTGTGACACTAATTGCCTCAATTTGCTTAGAGAGTGCACCAATTCATGCGCATCAATCATTCATGGGGGACAACATGTTCAGTGTTGAATAGGATATGAATATGTCCATTCATCAGGTGTCAGTTATAAAAAGGCACAGGGGCTGTGAGGATACTGTCTCTGATCCTTCCCTTAGTTACACTGTAATCCTCATTAATGCTGCCAACTCAAACCAAAGTCCATATTTCTGTCAAGATTTTCAAAGCAATTTCACAATCACCCCCTCCCACACACACACACACACACACACACACACACACACACACACACACACACACACACACACACACACGCACGCACGCACGCACACACACACACACACACACACACACACACACACACACACACACACACACACACACACACACACACACAAATAGCACAGTGTAACACCCCATTCCTATCTGGAATAAACAAAATAGATTTTAAAGTATAGAGAAAGGGACATAGTGGGTGCTTTGACCCAGTCAGAGACGTAGGATATATGTTATTTGGTAAGTTAGATTGGTCGATGGGTATGTTACAGGGTATATACAGGAATCTTGAGGTTAATTTCAATACCTTTCTAAGACTTTTTAAAGACCTTGTCAATATTTTTCCAGACCTCACCGCCACTTCGAGCTGTAACCGTTTACATCAGTGAACCTTTATCTTAACAGTTTTAGTTTGCAATAGACTAGACCACTATCATACAACAGAATTTCCGGTTCATCTTTGTTTTTTAATAAAACTAATAAATTCACGAACTTTTACTAAAGGTTTGTAGGACTCAAACTCTTTGGACAGTCTAATTCAGAAAAATACCTACAAAATTCAAGACCTCATAAAATCGTGAGAAGACTTTTTAAGACTTATTAAGGGTCTTGGTTTTCCCAAAATTGATTTATCAACTTTTAATACTTTTCAAGACACCGCGGATACCATGTGTTAACACTTTACGCACGCAAGTAAACAGTGCAATCGTGATGTACCTGTAGGCCAGTGACATACACTCAAACAGCCGGCTCAGCGTCGGGTCGATGCTCAGGCTCCCAGGGTAGAACGTGTACGTCTGGCACCAGGTCCTGGTCACGTCGAAGTCGTATCGCAGCGCCGTGGCTCCGCTCTTCCGTCTCCGCGGGGCGCAGTCGCTGTGCGGGGAGGACACCATGAAGTGTCCGCTGTGGATGACCTGGTCCTGGGCGCGCAGGAGAGACCCCACCGCAGCTCCCGTCCCCACGGCCGTGCCATGGTCCTCATCTGGGTCCGAATCTGACTCCAAGTCGGGTAGACTAGGGTTCTGGTTCTGCTTGGCTTGTCCTTGTCCAGACACCTCTGGGGACATTCTTTCAGCCATTGCGTGACGTTAGAATTATAAGGTTCTATGATCTCCGTTTTTGTCAAAATTGAGTTGTTGTTTTTTTTACATAATCTGATCCTTTAGGTGTTTATTAATGCCTGTGTGGTGTTATTTTTGTTTCAATATAAAATGTTGAAATGTTTTAGTTAGTAATAATTCATAAAATACAAAGGTTCCATCTCACCAAACATAAAGGAATGTAAAAACGTTGACGCTCAATATCTCTGAACTGCCCTAAACGGAGATAGAACCTTCTCATTCTAAACGGAGATAGAACCTTATCATTCTAAACGGAGATAGAACCTTATCATTCTAAACGGAGATAGAACCTTATCATTCTAAACTCACGCATTGCCATCGCAGCAGTATCAGCCCTGCATGTATATACCTCCTTTTGACTGGTATGAATCCGATTGGCTTCGGTCTATTTATCGTTGAATGGCACCCCCATTCGTCCTCTCCAAAAGCCTCTTCTAGCCTAGACGTTGGGAGGCCTAATGTGTCTGGTGTCCCATCAGAGCAAACGTAAGTCTGAGCACCGAGGCCCTTCAAATGTCAGCTGCGACCCAGCTGCCACTATTACAACACGTTATCTTAGTTGATAAGAGAGTCTATGTGTTTTTGTATTATGTAAGGGGAGACCTCTGTCCCAGCCATTGGGTCCTAGCCTATGGTCCCAGCCCACAAACGGGACTAAAATTAAAGTGACAAGCACAGAGGTCACAGCTATACAGTAGGTCCAGAGACTAGGAGCTACTAACTAGAACATCCAATGTTCCACTTCCACCACTTTGTCACCAAGTTGGCCTCATTCTATAATGTCCCTGCATCATGGATTTGCTTATAGGAGAAGAAGCTATAATATAAGATAGCTATAATATAGCTTCTTCTCCTAAAAGCAAATCCATGATGCAAGAACAGACACAGACAGACAGACAGACAGACATATTCTGACACTGGCGTCCTATGTATAACTTCCCATGCACAATAACATCACTTGCCAATTCAGGACATCCTTAGGTCTGTACATTATTTTTGATGATTTGCCACTTCATAAAATCAGTGTGAAAGTAGCAAAAATACTACTTTTAAAATTCACTGGTGGAACATTGGGTCTTCAAAGTGAATGCTGATATTAACAGTATATTGCCACCACCAAGTTCTCCCAGTTCTCCCACCTTTTCTAAAACTGCCGGTACACCGTTTAACCCTAGCCATATAACCTCAACCCTAACCCTACAGCCTTAACCCTGGCACTAACTCTAACCTTAACCCCTAACCCTAGCTCCAACAATAAATTAAATAAAGTCACAGGGAGGCGAATTTCCAAAAATCTTGGGTGCTTGGGGAAGGCTCATGAATATTTAGAAAGAAAGCGCTACCTGATTGGCCGGTGAAACGTCACAGCTCACAGCTCATAACTGTACACCTCTAAACTATACTGATGTTTACGTTTATGGCCTACTACCTCTGTCTGCACATACTGTACATTGCATAGTTACCTATCACTATCTTTCTTATTTTATTGAATCTAATCTAATCTAAAACACCAAACCGAACAAACGGGGGGGAAAGTGATTGTGGTGCCGATCTTTTGGGCAGTGCACTGATCCACACAAGAACAAAAAAAAAGTCCACGTTTTGGACTTGCTAACGCTTTGGACTTGCTAACGTTTTGGACTTGCTAACCACATGCAGCTCGTTCAGCATGCGTTTACCTTAAAACATCCAGTCAAAATACAACATTTGATGCAACTAATCATATCTAATATCTAATCATAACTAGATGTTTATCTTCATATTCTAGATATGAGTGCAGGGTTGCCAGTTGGGGCGGGTTACTGCCGAATGGGCTACTGGATTTAGCGGTTATGGGCTGGTTAGGCTGTAAATTGTCAATCCCATCTGGCAACGTGACCCAGGTTGGATTTTAAAAAGTCAGATTTCATGTGACTTGCGCTGTTCCCACGGCCATGCATAAATCAGACCTGAGTCGCGTGTCGGCCAACATTTTTGGATTTGGGTCACATTTCACTGCAGTGTGAACGTAGCCTTAAGGCCGATTTAAAGTTCTGCGTCGAATTTACGTGTGTAGCTTACGTAGCCTACGTAAGGGGTCTCGCACTTTACACTTCTACGTAGGCCGCGCTGCAATTACACCGTCACATCGCTAGGTGGCAGTGTGTTTTCTTTTTTTTTTCTTTATAAATTTGGTTTTCAGATTTTATCCCTTTTTCACCCAATTTGGTATCCAATTGAACCCAACCTAGCATCCAATTATCCCCTGCCTATTGCGTAGGATCCGCCGCCCGACCCCGTAGCCGGCAGCCCCAGAGGAGATCGCCAGGCAGACTAGCTGACTGGCTCCTCGAGCCCGACACCGTTATTCCGGCACCCAGGGGGCGGTGTTGCGCGACGGATCCTTGTCCGGAAATAGTCCTATATACCGCCCTCGGGAGCGGCCGCTCAATATGCCGCTCCCTGTGTGCCCTGGCCATATCCGTGTCTGGCGAGACCGGGATTCGATCCCAGTCCCCGGTGGGCAGCTTGCACTAGTGGCTAGTGCTTAGACCGCTACGCCACCGTGGGGCGGCAGTGTGTTTTCTATGCCCCTGTGCTGTGTCTCTTCCGGTTAGGAACTCAACGGAGCTCAAAGCTCAAAGCGGCATAATAGCGATCTTTTTGTTGTTATGCTTGTTGTAAATAAAAGTTCTATGATGCATTGAAATGACATTAAACTAAGATAATACGATGGTTATCATAATTTTTCAAATCTTTATTAATAAGTAATTACAGAAAAAGTAAATGACATTTCTGTCATGGCTTCCGCATTTTGGCCTACGAGAGAGTCGGAATCTTGTCGGAATCATGTGCTACCAAGCGTACCAATCACAGAGCTTACGGTTGCGTAGAAACTGACGCGTTCTTACATTTTTGGAGATGTGCACGTCAACCCTCTCCGTAGGCAAGGCGGGCCCACGCGGGCCGACGCAAGGCTACGGCGTCGATTTTACGCAGAAGTTTAAATCGGCCTTTGCATACATACACAAACACAGACAGACAGACAGGGGTGGGGAGAGAAAAAGATTGGCAAGAACCAGTGGCGGACTCAGGCTGTTTGAACGGCAGGGGCGAAAAGAAAAAAAGGGCACCTACTGCATAACATGGGACCCTGTGCACATGGTCAAGTTTAGACCATTGGAAGGGCAGCCAATAGGGCACATCCTCTAATTTTGCCACTCAAAAGGGCACTTTAGTGCGACGTTTTTCAACTGTGGGGGCACATGGTCAAGTTTAGACCATTGGAGGGGCACCAATAGGGCACATCCTCTCATTTTCGCCACTCAAAAGGGCACTTAAGAGAGATGTTTTTCAACCATGGGGGCACCAGGAGGGGCAGTCGCCCCCCCCTGCCCACATCTTATATCTGCAATAATCACCAATCGACTTACTTTTGACTAGCCTATATAATTATATTCATACAGCTCTAAAGTGCACAGAAATAACAACAGAAATAACATAACAATAAAATATGTTAAACTACTTTGGAGTACCAAAGTCCTCCCAAGTTATAAGTCTAAGCCACTATCACCGTATTATTTTGTGAGCTTAGAATGATAAGGTTCTATCTCCGTTTAGGGTAGTTCAGAGATATTGAGCGTCAAAGTTTTTACATTCCATTATGTTTTGTGAGATGGAACCTTTGTATTTTATTAATTACTAACTCAAAAATGTCAACATTTTAAAAAATAACACCACACAGGCATTAATAAACACCTAATGGATCAGATTATGTAAAATAAAAATAAAACTCAATTTTGACAAAAATGGAGATAGAACCTTATAATTCTCACGTCACGATTTTATAAAAGTGTTCATTAGATTGGGTACAGTTACAGTATCTATCTGAACTCAGGGAACTCTGACGCGACACCTATTTGGACTACATATCCCAGGTGACTTTCTGGCGGAATAATTAACTTCCGGGCCATCATTGTTCTTGAAAGGGTTAAAGGTCACGTGTCCGGGGAGACACGTGTTTTCGTCTGCTGTCAACACGGAGCTAGCTAACATGTTATGGTAGCATGCTACACTAGTGTCCCATGTTCTAGAGAGCGTCTACTAATAATCATGGATAAAGCTTTACACAGACACCGTTCTCTCTACAAAGGAACCACTCCGCCATGGAAAGAAACGTACAGAAAGGTAACTATATAAACTATATATGTATATATATATAAGCTTCAGGGCTAGCAGCTAGTTAGCTAGCCTGGGGGTGTTCCATCAACGTCGCTAAAGGAAAATCTAGGCTTATTTCGTTAAGTCTCGCGAGACTCTTAAAAATATCCAGGCATATCTTGATAGATCTCGCGAGACTTGTCAAAATAAGCCTAGATTTTCCTTTAGCGACGTTGATGGAATACCCCCCTGGGTGACCAACTACAAGCCCCTGTATTCATATTGATATGTTATTGCGTTGGCCAGGGTTCCCACGGGTCCTTGAAATCCTTGAAAGTTTGTGATTTTAAGGTCTTAAACGTTTTTGAAAATAGACATGGGTCATTGAAAGTGCTTGAATCCCCCCCCCCCCCCCCCTCTCTCTCTCTCTCTCTCTCTCTCTCTCTCTCTCTCTCTCTCTCTCTCTCTCTCTCTCTCTCTCTCTCTGTCTCTGTCTCTGTCTCTCTCTCTGGCTCTGTATCTCTCTCTCTCTGTCTCTCTGTCTCTCTCCCTCTCTCTGTCTCTCTGTCTCTCTCTCTTTCTCTCTCTGTCTCTGTCTCTCTCTTCCTCTCTCTCTCTCTCTGTTCTCTGTCTCTCTCTTTCTCTCTCTCTGTCTCTCTGTCTGTCTCTCTGTCTGTCTGTCTCTCTCTCTCTGTCTCTCTCTCTGTCTGTCTGTCTGTCTCTCTGTCTGTCTGTCTCTCTCGGTCTTTCTCTCTGTCTTTCTCTCTCTCCCCCCCTCTCTCTCTCTCCCTCTCTCTCTCTCTCTCTCTCAAAAAAAATAATATTCAAAAATGTTTTACTTAGCTCATCAACTAGTAAATAAGTCTCTGCATTGCTTAACTTGACACATATTTCACAATATATTGTTTTGCTGTGCTGTGGTAGAGAAGGCAAGAGACCATCTAGTGTTCACACATTCAAGCCTCTCTTTTTAATTGTTGTCTGTGAGCGGATAGTTCCTATTATATACATTCTCATCTAGATCTGTCTCAAACGATGCCGTGTTGGGTCCTTGAATTTGAGGGAATTGAGTCTTGAAAGTCCTTGAAAGGTGCTTGAATTTGATGTTTCAGAAGGTGTGGGAACCCTGGTTATTGCATTGGCGCATGATGGTCATGTTAACTTTATAATCCTCAGCGTTGCGTGGACCGGTTGAAAAACAGCCGTTCCAGCTTACTGGAGAAGTACCGACAGATGGGAGGGAGTCAGCAGCACTGCGGGTCGGGGGGGTCGTTGATGGTCCAGGAGGTGATGGAGGAGGAGTGGACCGCGCTGCAGTCAGCCGACCGAGGGCTGCCCTCGCTGTGGCGCAAAGACGGCATCGGCGAGGTGAGGAGCCTTTTGTTTTCCTGTCGTTTTCCCTCTCTTCTCTCATCCTCATTGCGTTGTGGATGCAGTGATTGTGTGCGTGTGTGAGACGGAGATGAGAAACACACACCTAGTGAACTTTTCTTCTCTAGATGTACAGTGTCCTGAAAGAGTATGACGAACTGGCCGTTTTTGAAGAAATCCAACAGGAGCTCTTGTCTCAAGGTAAATTGTGTTCCTCAACCATCTTACTCGCACGTTTTCATCCCGTGTTTTTGACCCTCTTACATAAAGATAATGAATGGTCTCTTTTTCTCCCCTTTTACAGAGCTGTCCATCATCGAGGAGTACGAGAGAAGCATGCAGTTTGAGGAGCAGTACTTGAATTCCGTTGTAGAGGGGATGGAGGAGGAGGAGAGACGAATCATATGTCCTGTGTGCCATGTGTATGTTTGAATCCATCAAAAAGGTCCAAAACTCACTGAAATGCACTTGCTGCGGTTCTGATGGAGTAATAGTTGCACCGTACTCTAAAGGACTCGTAACTGTCTGTTTCAGGAACAATCTGACGGTGAACAGCCACTTCACCTCCTGTCCCTGCGGGTTGTACATCAATACAAGGGTATGTTCCCCCCCCCCAGCACTGAGCCTCTCTGGATTGCTGGATCACAATGTGTGCCTCCGTAGGTACAGGTATTGTTTATTTTCCACAACAGGACATTGCTCATGGTAATACAAAGTGGAGTGCTGTAAGCAGTACTCAAGTTGTAAAAGAAAATCAGGGGGGATGGTGGATGTTATCATATGGGGACAATTTTAGCATCCCCACAGCGTCAGTGACTTCAGTGTCAGTGACTTGGTAAAAAATGTCATTGCATGTGTGCGTGCCCCCTCCCTCGTCCACAGTATTTTACTCAATACGTGCAAAACTAAATGTTGAAATAGCAGTAATTAATAATAATTAATAGTTCATTAATAAAATGACATAAGGGATGGAAAGGGGGGATGGCAGTTTTAGAAGGGGGATGATTTTGACTGTTTTTATTTTAGGGGGGGATGCCATCCCCCCTCAACTTGAGTGCTGGCTGTAAGTGCAAGTGTGCCCCTGGTTGCTGGTGACATTCTGTATCTGTCGCCCCTCAGCAAAGGAATGTGACTCCAGAGGTGCTGCAGTGTCTGCTGGAGCAGAGGGTCACAGAGCACATGGACAGCTGCCTTCACAACCCTGTCTTCTCTATGGCCTCAAACACAGACGGCTCTGCTAGCCTGATGATAAGTTGCCAGGTAGGTCACTGACCTGCTTGAATACTTGAGCATATTTTTAGATGATCATAATGTGAAGTAGCCGTCTGAGATCAAACTGACATCTGATGTCAAATGATTTCTTGATATTAAAGGGCCCTGCCTCATTAAAATGTGATGATTACCTATTGAAAAATGTCAAAGCAATTACTGTGTACTGATAACAGAGTGGCTGTATTATTTGACTGTAAAATGTCTTTCATTTCAGGCTTGTGACTACCTGTCCGTAATTCTGTGAAGACGTCACGCCACTATCTGATTTTAATAGTCCTGTGTTAAACGGAGTTCTCTCCTGCACTTTGTGTATTTTATTCCTGTGAAATAAAGATATATTTTTTACATGTACAGTAAAGGTTTTGCTTGTTCATTTGAACTGTTCCTGGTGTGAACACATTTAGAGCATGTACTACAGCTGTCACATGTTTGCTGTAATTATATGACTTGGCAGTAGGCAGTCATCACTCACAGCTCGTCTCATTCAGAGCAGATCGCGTCATCAAAAAAACATTTCGTATTCGGTAAACATTGTCTTCACACATTCTGTCTTTTTTTTGCTACATTTAGTGCAGCCCTAGTTACAACTTCCAGAGGTCATTCAAGACCTTAAGGAGTTGAACCAGTTTGCTCCACACAACCTGCATCAATGAGTATGCCTGGACCATGCTTGAAATGCCCGGACCAACATGAAATGTTGTCGTTCAATTGCAACTAGTGTTGTTCCGATACCATTTTTTTATCCCGATACCGATACCTGACCGTGCAGTTCTTGCCGATACCGAGTACCGATCCGATACCACGGCGTTTGAAAAAACAAAACAAAAAAACATGTTTTTTGAACAGCATACTCACCTCGATGTAAAATTATTGCTAACACTTAGTCTGGCACTGCTCAAAACCTTTGTAAAACTCGTAAAGTTTTTGTAAAACTTAAGTAAAAAAAAAACAAAACGTTTTTGTAAAGTACTCGCCGATACCAGCATTTTTGTGCGTATCGGTGGCCATGCCGATACTAGTATCGGTATCGGAACAACACTAATTGCAACAATATATTACATAACAGAAATGTGTGGTGAAACTGCTGTTAAATGTATCTATTTGGTGGATGAGTTGTAGGAGATTTATGAACTCATTACAAGCAATTATTTTGATTTCAGAATGTGGTGTGCTTGGTCACAAACCAGAAATGTTGCCGCAATCACTCATTTATCAAACATATTTATTTTGAATACACATTATACAATGACTTTCTGCTATGAGGTGACAGACGTTGACGATCCTTGCATTCTCCAGATTCTATCTTGTAGTGCAATGATACACCGCCTTTATATATTAACCAAGTTCTTGGGTACAGTCATAATTACAGAAACATTGCAACATTAAGAGCACATTTTCATCAAAGTAGTTTGAAGATAAATGATCGCCTCTTTTGCTGCAGACACTTAACATACTCTCATTGATACTTGACGTGCCAAACTCTGGACAGTAATTCAGTTAGTGACTATACATCTGCTTCTTTTTCCTGTTGTCTCCAACTTTCACATTTGTAATTTACAGGGGACGTTTCTTAATTAAATGAGAAATGGGTGTGTGTTGGATTATTCTGTACATTAACTGCATTTCACAAAGCCACTGAGGTCCTCAAGGAACTTGATGTACTCCTGATGCTCCATGGCCGTGCTCAGCTCAATCAGCTCATCAGCAAAGGTGTTGTCGACCCCTCTGTCAGCCAGGAAGTCCATCAGGTGGTCATACAGGGCCTGTGGTTCAAGTCAAACAACAGCTCAAAGAATGCTCTTTCGAGGAGTTTGTCCTCTCTACCAAGGTTGTTAAGTTAACAGACCAAATGGTATGACGTTTCAGCGGGAATAATTATAAACAATTATATTTCCCCATCAGCATTGTTTCCCTGTATAGGAAGCAGCTCTTACCCAGTCCAGAGAGTCTGTGGTGAGTGTGTAGCTGGTCTCCTTCCATTCCGTGTCTCCCTCAGGCTGGAAGCTGACCTCGCGGATGGCAAAGATGTCACTCTCTTCTTCACCTTCCCCATGGCTGGTCTAGATAAATAAACCACACAATGTCAGACTATTTACCATTTTGCAAAGTACTGATGAACCTGGTTTGTTGACTGCATAAGACCGTAGATCTTCAGGAGGACTCACCTCATCCTCAGGATAATGGCAGTCAAACACCAAGGTATGCTTTGCAGCCTGTTTCGTCACTTCTACAACAAAGTTGGGTGTTGATAGTATATCGGGCTGTGAAGAAACAACATGCATATAGTAAAGAGCCTGCTGAAACAATGCATCAGCACCACCCTGAGGGCGCTGTGGAAAAGAAGACTTCCAAAAGGTTCACCTCATTTTCTGCTGACTTCTGCTGTCCTTGTTCAGCCTCCTCTTCAAAGTTAGGTGGAATACTGTTGTTGACGTTGAATGTTACTGTCACTCTGCAAAACAAAGTAAGGGTCAAAACTGCGGAAATACCAAAAACTGTTGATCAAGGGTCAGTTCAAGCTATTAAGCCACAAGATTGGCGGCTGTGGCACACGCACAGAGCCACCGTCTAATGATCGCAAGGTCAGCAGATCGGCGGTTCGAGCCCCGGCTGGCCACGTGTCGAAGTGTCCTTGGGCAAGACACTGAATCCCAAATTACTCCCAGTGAGCGGGCCGGCACCTTGCATGGTAGCTTGCCGCCATTGGTGTGAGAATGGGTGTGTGAATGGGTGAATGAGAGGCTGTTGTAAAGCGCTTTGGATAAAGGCGCTATATAAGTCAGTCCATTTACCATGATTGGTCACACATAAATAAATGTCACACAGCAATAAGAGAAGAGAGATTTTCAAGTTGCAAGTGTAATTTCATAAGATGTAATTATTAATAATATGACTGGGTAATTTTATAGATATGGGGATTCATTGATATGACATTGACATGTAATAAACTGCTCCAAAGATAAACAAATAAAATGTCTTTACTGATTGCGTCAGGAACCTGTCATTTACTCAACTACTTGAGTAGAATGGAATGAGTGGAATATTCCAGTAGTGTGACTTTCTCCATCTTACTTTTCTCCTGAGACTGTCCGCAGGAGCTTGGCCTCCGTGCCGTTCATCTCCAGGTCCCACCCTCCAGACATTTTGGGAAGTGTCTTGTTTTTCTGGATTTTCTTCTCTTCTTTGATTTCATCTGACAGGAAGTCTCCAAAGGCTTTGTCCCCTGAAAGATAAAACAACTCAATGGTGTTGGAAACACAATGCCATTATATCCTGGAAATAAGAGCCATTTATACTCAGGTAGAGGCTACAGCCTACTGGTTACACGTATTTCACTCCAGTATTTTCTAGTACTTGGTCTGAAAGTGGTTCTCAAGGAGGGTTACACAAAACAGGAGTTGCAGCATGTGTCTCACACAGCATGTCCCATTTCCAAGGTCACGTGTGTTGACTTGCACACAGATCCAGATGGAGAAGATGTCCTCAAGGACTAACAGTAGTTAGTGATGGTTTCATCAGACCTCAGCTCATTCCCCTGGCTTGGTTAATGACTGGCGATGCCAATTAAAGAAGTAGCTTTACAAGCTTGCTTAAAGCAGTTTGGTTAGCCCACTGACATGTGTGTTGACTAGACAGCTACGAGCCCTCTATGTAAATTGAGTTGTATGTTATGTTATTTAATTTGGATCTATATCAACCAGCTCTTCATCTGTTGTGGTATACAGTCAATTGAATTGGTGATTTTTGTCTTAATGTGGTTTTCTCATCAATAATCCTGTAACTGTCATGGAAATCAAATCGAATACATACTCAACATTATCCAAGTTGGTTGTGGAATAAATATGACATTGTACTATTTACCTTCTGTATGCAGGCCTCCACATCCACATGAGGCTGAAGGGTTCAGCTTGGTGCTGAACAGTTTGGGTCTGTACCCCGAGGCCGCCCCGCCGGTGCTGCTCCTCATCCAGAGAGACCGGGTGAAGGGCCGGGTGGTGGCCGAGCATGGAGAGCCTAACACCGGCCTGGCCAGAGGCAGAGCCCGGCCCGACGAGACCGTGGCTGGGTTCAACCGGACCGCGGTGCCCACCGCCCGAACAAGCGACTTCAGCATTACTATCTATATTACTATATTACTGACTCTCTGGGCTGTGAAAGGTGACTTGACTGAGCTCTGGATAATCTGTGGAAACACTGGAAACACGTGTGGAAGGACACTCTGACCTCCTCAAACTATGCCCTTTGAACCGGAATTGATCACAACAATCTGTCTGGCTCTAATACGAAATCAATTCAATCAAAACGAAACAATTATTTCCGCTTTAACGTTTTATGGGAAAATAGTTAGCTAATTCACATATTAAAACAAATATTTTTCATTAGATTAAATGTTTATAATAAATGCAACCAAACCAAAGACGATATAATCCTATCTCTGTGACGTCATGCAACCTTCTATGAAGATGTGTCCCGCTTGCTCAGACTTCAGCGTGCTGTTAGTGTAGCGGCCTCTTGTGTTCAAATCACGAACTGCAGAGCACATCATGTAATGTCATCTAAATATTTTCGATTTCATGAGTGGACATTTCTGTGGGCACGTTAAGATTATTAAATTATACGTGTCATTTTGGTAGCCTATAGTTCAGGGAGAGTACTTAGAGTACATCATTATTAGTAGTAGTACTATTAGTTAGTATTTTCAAAACGCTCTGTTCTTGTTAAGAAAATAAATGTAAAATAATATTTTAATATAACAATAATTGGAAAATTGCAAATAGTGACAGAAACTGAGAGGAGGAAAACGTTTTTTATTTTTTATTATAATAACCAGTGGATATAATAATAAGTGGATAATATTCTCCATGTCATATCTGTCATACTGAACTTAATCAATCAGATATTGCTTTCCCCACAGCCTCTAAAAAGGCATATGCATGGCTACACTCAATCTCAGTCTCAACCCATTCTGCACAAACAATGAGATTACAATTGAGTGAACGTTTTATCGTGTACACCGAAACTGACCCATTCCTGTTCAGTGACACAACATGCACTTCCAGAGCAACGTTTGGTATAAATCCTGCCAATAGCATTCCAGTCTTTTTCAATAGAAAGATAAGTGAAAAATGTCAGTGACACCGTGTTCAGACTTTGCTGACCATAACATGGAGCCTCTAGTTCTGACAGCGCTCATTACAAAAGAGAAGAGAAATAACAGCCACTTCTATTTCATCCCATCCACATCAACTGTATATTCATGTACATGTATCAAAGACCTGAGTAATCAAATCAATCTCCATGCATAGGATATAGTTACCAGTAACTGATATGGTTTTACAGGTATTTGTGCAACAGCTCTCAACATTTAATATGGTAAATGAAGTGGCACACCTTACAATAAGCTTTAAAGTGCATCTCCTTTCAACTGCCAGCAAATGCAGGGCATGCAACTAGTGAGTGTAAATGTAACCAGGCTTCATACATTAGAGATATTCAATCCCCCACAACCAACTTGGATAATGTTGAGTATGTATTCCATTTGATTTCCATGACAGTTACAGGATTATTGATGAGAAAACCAAATTAAGACAAAAATCACCAATTCAATTGACTGTATACCACAGCATAAGCTTATCCTTTAAATAAAACTGAGATAATAGCAACAGATGAAGAGCTGGTTGATATAGATCCAAATTAAATAACATAACATAGAACATGTTAAATACAACTGAAGAATCCATTTATGAAAAATGTCGTTACTAGTTACATGTTATGGTGCATAGGTTATATGCACACGGTATTTACCTTGAGCAAATAACTAAATCAATCAATCAATGCTTTTGAGTCTATAACAGGGTTCCTACAAGTTTCAACAAGTCAAATGTAAGGCCTTTTTAGACCTTTTTTAGACCTCTTTGAATATAATTTTAGACCTATTCGCGACACCGTATGATAGCTTTTTGTCATCCTGGTGATGAAATTAGGGATTTCACTGCCATACAGACAAAAAAGGAAGTGAATTGGCATTTTTTGGGTTCCAGCTTGATTCATTTCCGTGTAAATAGATGTGGTCGGACTGATTTCCTTGCAGGATCTCATTTGTAAGACCTAGCACCTCATTTTTAGACCGAATAACTAAAATGTGTGACCTTTTTAGGCCTTGAAATTTGGACTGCTAGATTTTAGACTTTAAGGCTTTTTAAGACCAGCGAGGGAACCCTGTATTAGTATTAAACAGCTAATTTAGATCAGTTTTTGACTGTATTTGAAGGACTGTGCCATTCCACTTCTGTGATGTAATCTATGCTGGTAAAAATATGCAAATACCTATGAATGATCTCTTTAACATAACCTACCGTCTGAGCAATGGGAATGAGCAACAGGCATGAATGAGGCAATACCAAGCAGTCAGAAAACAAATAAAGAAACTTTTTAGTTAAAGGCCAAAGGAATCTCTCTCTTAAAGCTATTGGCATATGTCTGCTGTGGTGATGCATGCCATCTGTTTGTCCATGAAGAGGAAGAACAACTCAGACAACTCTACGCCAGACCTCTCTCTCTCTGACCTCTCTCTCTTAGACCCGTCCAGGTGAGAAATGTTCTGCTTTCGGACCGGCACAAAAGCATAAGCTCAAGAGTCTTTCCATGTTAATCTTTGTGTGAACAATAACTAGCAACTCAGCTAATTGGAAAAAGTAACAACTTCCATCCTTCTCCGTCATGCTTCCAGTTGAATTGTCCCTGGGCGAGGGAGAGGGTGTGGTTGGGAAGGTTTTGGTTGCAGCTGCAGTCCTGACTCCCCGTTGGCTAGCTCTTGGTGGGGCGGAGCTTCCGACGAAAGTACTCGGGCGCGGCGTCCACCAGCCAATCGGCGTCCACCAAGCACAGGTCCCTCATGTAGCAGCGGGAGGTGTGCAGGAGCTCGTTGAAGACCACGTAGGCGGGCTTGGCCTGGAAGAGGACCGAGGAGGGGTGGATGGCGACGGTCTGGTGGGCGTCCAGGGCCATGTAGCTGCCGTCAGGCTGCAGCTCCGCCGCGTTCACAAACAGCCCGTGGGCCAGGCAGCGCCGCACGCTCCCCGTGTCCGCCCCGCACGACACCAGCTTCACACTCAACTGGAACACAGAGAGCAGCGGCGATGGGAACAGTTAGGGTTGTGAACAAGGACATGACAATGTGGAAACCAGTGTTTTTGTTTTGTTTACGAACCTTGAGGCAGATCTCTCGGAGTTGGGCACGGACGTCTCCGACCAGGCCCATGTTCCTGCTGTTGACAAAGTTCTCCCGACACCACTCCTAGAGGAGAATGAGAGGGTTCAAACTCTTTTTTTTTATATATATATTTTTTTCTGCAAGTAAAGAAAACCCTTTGGTTAACTTTAGATACATTCAAACAAACTGAAAGAACTGCTAATGATTAGTCATGTACACTGCATGGTTTAGCTCCCCAGAAACATCCCAGAGGACTTTGGGAAGATGTAGGAATATACAGAACGCCGTCCTCACCAGCACGAGGGCCGGGGACAAAGCTTGCTCTACAACGTCGTGGAACGGGACTGTACGTCACAGCACAAAGTGCTACGCTCCCATACGCCACAAGAACAGAGCCATGTGAGAGCAACCTCGCCGGATGTCCACGTTGACAAGGGTTCAAACTCTTTTGAGATATTCAGCGGATCGTAGCTGTTGTGTGTAGATGACATAAGGTCACTCCCGACAAGTCTTCCTATCGTGATTCGGATGCAGATCCGCTCACCTTGTTGCCACCCATTTTCTTGAAGGCTCTGTAGATGTTGAGGAGGGTCATGTGATCCCCCTCGCTGGAGGAGAATTTCTTGCGGGCGGCCAGGACCTCCTCTCTGCGGGCGGGGGGGTTGTACAGCACCGTGTCCACGGACAGCAGAGACACGATGGTCAGCACCTCCTCAGAGCAGGAGAAGTCTGGGGACAGCAGGATGGTCTACAAACACAAGACACACAGTCAGAGATATGCAGGGGTTTCCCTGCATTATCAAAGCGTACGCGACTGTGACTGTCGATCACACGTTGCATCGCGTACGCTTTGATAATATCTTCACTCCACGATCATCTAGTCTGGACTGGCGCCTGCGCCGTCTGTTGTTCTTCCTGCACACAGGTAAACATATCCAGGATCCAGCAGCGTCGTCGGGCTCGCGCAAACAAACCTGGCGAATTTTTTACTTGCTCCAGGCAAGCGGGCAAGCGTTACTGTCGAACCCTGAAAAGTATCTATTGCTTATGTATCAACCAAGATCCATGTTCCTCTGTATCGTACCTTGGCATAGCGAGGCTCCAGGGGGAAGCTGGCCATCTTCTTCCCCAGGGGGGTGAGGGAGACCAGCTGGTCCTTCCTCTCCACAGCTCCCAGCAGATCCAAATGCTCCGCGGCTGTACGGAGCGCCTCTGGACAAACACATCCACAGCACTGTATTACTACCACTAACCCTTATCTCAGTAAACAAGTATGTTGATTTAGACGACTTAATGATAGATCCAAACACGTCTCGTAGGGCTTTCACACCGCCAAGGCTCCGTGCCGGTTCCGGTTCCCCTTCTGGAACCTCAGGAACCTTCTGGAACCGTCAACGTCATCACGTTGGGTGAGGGGCGGGATAAACAAAAATGTCACAACAAGATGGCGGCTACTTCACTGGAAATGAGGATAATATCTTCCACTACAGTATCTGAAATAAACATGATCTTGTAAGAAAAAACAACAACAATAGACACTTTCTAAACACGTTCTCTTACTAGCCAGCTACTCGTTAATAGAACAGAAATGGCCACGAAATTCACGTTCGCGCGTGTTTGTGTTTGTTTACATTTTGTCTCCTCGGAAGATATCCTCATTTCCAGTTAAGTAGTCGACATCTTGTTGTGACATTTTTGTGTAGAATGTGTCATATGACAGACCCACTGACGACGTCACGGTTCTAGTTTTTAGTTCCCGCTTGAGAACCACTATTTCCTGGTTCCTGCTGCGAACCAACCTTTCAGGTTCCGAACCAATTTATTTACGGTCTGAACCCTCCGGTCGGTTCAAGGTTAGGTTCGGGAACCGGAACCGGCACGGAGCCATGGCAGTGTGGAAGCCCCAAGTGTGCTTCATCACTGCAGGAAGTAAAGACAGGTCTGAGAACAGGAACAGGAGTCCATCTTACCAGGGGATGGCTTCGATATGAAGTCAAAATTCATAACATCTGGAATCCCTAGAGCCAGGAGCTGGAGCATCACACTGGCTAGGTTACACCTGCAGGACACACACAGAGGAGCACCACACTCAATCACACTGACCTGCGGCCTCATTTCGAAAGCTTTGCGTAGAACTGGCGTAAAAAGCGTGCGTACGTAGAAAAGCAAGAACATTTACGCGCACTAACATTCGGAGTTATAAAACGGTGCGCACGCATGTTCCACGCCAGCTTCCCTTTATAAATCACAATCAACTCTAAATTTTGCGCACGTGAACTAGCGTCATGTCCCGCCCTTTTTAACGCCCATAGTTGCCTAGAATTGGTCAGTGAAACGGCGAGTGAAAACGGTCAATGAGAGAACGGCGAAAAAAAGAGATTTCACCCTGTCAATTTCTGTGCAACAGTTCCGCGCAACGAACACGCCATAACAATATGAAACTCTCCTCTCGTCTGCCAGACCATAGATAATATATAATATCTATGTGCCAGACTGCATCGACAACGGAATCAGTTTAAACGTAATTTGTCCTACTGTCCTACTGATAATACATTTCATAACATCCAAGTATTGTTTCATAATTACAGATAATAATTACAGATCCAATTATTCCAGATTAAACTGTACAACATACTTGAGGGGTTGTTTTTTCTTTTAGATTAGATTAGATTAGATTAGATTAGATTCAACCTTATTGTCATTGACAAAGTACTAAGACAAGGAAACACAGTTCGTCATCTAACCAGATGCATTGTGCAAAAGCCAGGAATGTTTCAAGTTTATTGTTGCGTTATATTACACAAGTGTAAGAGAGTAAAATTCTTAGGCTTCGGTTCCTGACATTGCAGCACAAGACAATAGGCATAATACAAGATAAAGGTGACAGTATTACAGGTAAGACAAGATACACTGGTGGTGCCACTAGTAATAATAGATAACTAGTAATAATAGATAACTAGTAATAATAGATAACTAGTAATAATAGATAGTTCAGTAATAAAGTGCCTGTGCGCTTAATGTTATCGTAGTCCGTATACATGGGGTGTACTTGGGGATGATAGTCAATTGTCTACAGTGGGCTTGCCTTGTTCATGTTCTTCAATCTATGGACTTTGCAATCATTGGACTGATCGGGAACGTTGCCCACTGAGCACTCGGGAACAGTGAATGTTATGAATATCAATATGATACGTACAGTAAAGATATACAGTGTACAGTGTGATGCGTACAAGACAAGGCCCAATAAGATATGTGCAGTGTGCACGTATATCCTTTGTGTGCACTCCTTCATATATAATACATGAGAGGTAATATTTCAATGTATGTTGGTGGAAATGGTCATTTCTCCAGTTTCTGGCGTACGCATGGGTCCCGATGTGCGTAGAGGTGTGCACAGTTTCACTCCAAGTTTTTTTTAAAATATATATAAATCCCCAAATTGCTTGAAAATGTATGCACGCATGTTTTTGGTCGTACGCAAGCTTTATAAACGAGGCCCCTAGAATGTAGAAAACAGGTCAACAGTAACTACAGTTGCTTTAGATGAGTCCTTTGCTGTGTGTTATTCAGGACATTGTGCCTGGCCCTACCTCTGGATCTCAGGCACGGTCATCGGGATCAGGTTGTCAAACTCGTCCTCTGTGTACAGACGGTAGCAGAAGCCGGAGTCCTCCCTGCCCGCCCTGCCGGCCCGCTGCCAGGCCTGGGCTTTAGACACCCGCTGCACCGCCAGAACCTCCAGACCGCTGTCTACAGGGCCAGAGAGAACAGAGGTGTAGTAGGACCGCAACTCCCCCTCAACAGGGACAGCGTCCAGGGGGGAGTTCATGAAGCGGTGAGGCACAGTGAGGAACCTTACCTGGGTTGAAGCGCTTTGCTTTCACCATCCCCGTATCGATGACGTATTTGATCCCTGAGATAGTGACCGACGTCTCAGCGATGTTGGTCGACAGGATCACCTTCCTAGAGCCCTGAGAAAATAGTACAGAGAACCATGCAGTTACTATAATAATAATAATAATAATAATAATAATAATAATAATAATAACTTTATTTGTATATAATCTTAATTATTTAGTCATTTAAAGGCAATAAAAAGATGGGTTTTGGTCTTGACTTGAACATATTTGCTAAGGTTGCATCCCTAATGTAAACTGGCAGTGCATTCCACAATTCGGGAGCATAAAATGAGAATGCAGCCTCACCAAACCTCTTCTTTGTCATACACAGAGAAAACCAGCATCAGAAGACCTGAGAGATAAGATCTGTTGCTTGAAGGAACCATTACAGGTATGGAGTATAAATGACAGCCAACACAGTCAAGACACTGGTGTAGAACGCCACACAGTCATACAAGGCAGCAGGTGTTACCTCCCTGAGGGGAGGGGGCCGTACCTTTGGGGCAGGCTGGAAGACCCTGAGCTGCTGGACGGGGGGCAGCGAGGCGTACAGGGGGATGACCGTCATGGGGCCGCAGCTGCCAGGCAGGTGCTTGGCGATGTCACGGCAGGTCCGAGCCAGGGCCTCGATCTCCTCCTGACCCGTCAGGAACACCAGGATGTCGTGGGACTGAGGTGCTTCCTGCTCAGAGCATGCACACAAAAAACATGTCTTGTCAGAGAGGCCCATCACTGAAGATCCATCACTGAAGACCCATCACTGAAGACCCATCACTGAAGACCCATCACTGAAGACCCATCTCTTCAGGTTACACCTTAACTGCTCCTCCTGAGACATCCACTACCCCCCAGCACTGTGTATCCTGAGACACCCGCTTTTCCCCTTTACATTTCTTTTTTAAAATGTGTATATATAGACACTGGAGAACAGAGAAACAGTACAAGGGGGGCAGTAGAAGTCATAGGGGACACAGTAAAGGGGAAAAGCGGGTTGGGTGCTGGGGGGTAGTAGATGTACCTGATGGATCTGAAAGATGGAGACCAGTGCTGCCTGCAGGTAGTCTGACTGGGCCAGCTTGGTGTAGTAGATCTGGATGGGGTGCTGCCGGCCCTCCAGGTACAGAACAGGGGACTTGTTGAAGTAGTGAGAGAACAGGTCCACGTCCATGGTGGCTGACATCACAATGACCTACCAAACAAGACACAAGTAAGTAAGTCAAATGTATTTATACAGCACCTTTCCCAGACCAAGGGTCACAAAGTGCTTTACATAACAAGGAAGAAACACAATGAAACATAATACAAGAGCGAAAGCCACAGCAGGTTAAAACAGGCAAACAAGTGAGAATAAAAACAAGTAACAGACAACAGGTGTACAACAACATCAACAGGACACAGAAAGACAGGCTAGCCCTTGGGGCTATCCAAAAGCCTGTCTATACAGCACAGTCTTTAGCTGTTTTTTAAAAGCCTCGACCGAGCCAGCTGATCTAAGATCCCAGGGCAGAGCATTCCAGAGCCTGGGGGCCACGGTTTGGAATGCTCCATCACCCTGGGTCTTCAGTCTGGCACGGGGGACAACCAACACACCCTGGTCAGAGGTCCTGAGAGACAAGTATTGAGGTGGTCTTGGGACCATGTTGACATTGTACATCTATCCTGCACATTGAATACTGAGATGGAACATCGAAAGAGAAATCCTGTCATGCAGTGTGTCTTACCTTCAAAGGTAGCTTGTTCTGTTCTCGGCGCTTGCGCTGAGCTGTCTTCACGACTCCAAACAGGACGTCGGTGTGCACCGTGCGCTCGTGAGCCTCGTCCAGGACCACCACGGTGTAGCGCAGCAGTAAGGGGTCTCCTATGGCCTCGCGGAGCAGCATGCCGTCTGTCATGAACTTCAGCTTGGTCTCAGGGGAAGTGACATCCTCAAACCGGACTGTGTAGCCAACCTGGAAAGCAATTTATTTCACACACATTTCACAACTAATCATTCTAATTCTAGTCCTACATGCAACCTTGCTGCCATTGTTTATTTCTACACGTTTCCACTCATGTAGGGGAAACTCTGCTTGACATTGACCATCAATAAACGAAACCCATCAGATGGTAATGTGTGATTTACTCACCAGCTTCCCAAGCTGAGTTCTCTTCTCCTCTGCCACTCTGCCTGCCAGAGAGATAGCGGCCACCCGGCGGGGCTGTGTGACTGCAATGATCCCTGGCCGCCCGATGCCAGCTTCATACAGGTACTGGGGGATTTGGGTGGTCTTTCCAGAACCCGTTTCACCTGATGGACAGCGGACATACACAAGAGGCTTTTCAGGTCAGCAGCCTGATAAATATATACAGGTGCAACTCAAAAAATTAGAATATCGTGCAAAAGTCCATTCATTTCAGTAATTCAACTTAAAGGGTTAAACTTAAATATTATATAGACTCATTGCATTGTACATATGCATGATTATACTTTTCAGAGGGCTGGCATTTCTGTATTTAAAATCATTTTCTTATTGATTTCATGTAATATTAAACATTTCTGAGATATTTAATTTGGGGTTTTCATAAGCTGTAAGCCATAATCATCAAATTTATAACAAATAAAGGCTTTAAATATCTCGCTTTGCATGTAATGAGTCTATATAATATCTAAGTTTAACCCTTTAAGTTGAATTACTGAAATGAATGAACTTTTGCACGATATTCAAATTTTCTGAGTTGCACCTGTAGATATCTCTCAGGCAGCAGTCAGACATACAGGATTGGTGTTAGCTAGGTTTGACGTTTTCAGACTGTCGCTGCTTACCTATCAAGACAGCATTGTGAAGCTGCCTAAGTTGATTGATGAGTTGAGACTTGGCCTGATAGATGGGAAGGTGTTTCCTCTGCACGTCCAGTGGCACCGGGGCATGTCCCTTCCTGGGCGGCAGCATGAAGCCAGGCCTCTGGCCCGGACGGGAGTAGGGAGACCCCGGCTTGAACTTCTTGGCCGGAGGATGGTCGGGGTCGTGGGGCATGGTCTGGAACAAGACGCTTTACAGAAGGAACCTTTCGGCTTGTTCTTAGGGCTTGTCCCGAACAAAATAGAACCAAACAAATAGAACCAACAAATGGTTTCTGCTGCTGGATCACTGGCCAGCTTCACTGCAGTTGTTTACCTCGACGACAGCAAGTTCCTCCCCACGTGGTTAGGTTCGTCGCGGAAGTTCTACGTCATTGAGGCCACCTAGCGGTGACAAAGGCAACTGTCACGTTGGCGGAATGATTGACACACGGGTCAGGGGTGCTTGTGTGACGTTTTTTTCGAGTAATCGTGTTGTTGTTTTTTGCCAAATTGACAAGTGATAAACTTAATTATCCCAGGGGACCATAAGAGTTGTCATGGATCTCTCTCTTCCTCGTTGACCAGCAGCCGTTTCTGTTGCTTTACTATTTTGCTTGTTATGTAACTTCCATCCAACATTTCTGTTAATTGATTATTTTCTTTATTAAATATTCTATTACTATTAACCATCATATGAATTGCCTATTACCTGTTTATGACACAACACAGTGGCTTTAAATGCAAATACCAAAGGGTATATATTTATTTACTAAATGCTAAATTTAAAGTGTTGGTAGTCAATTATAATGTTATACAAAGTCAATAGACAATATTCACAATACAATATCAACAGACAATATCACAATATCACATAACAAAATATAGGCTCAAAGCCTATTCCAATTCCTTTCAAGGAAATAAATGTAATGTTTCCAATAAACTCAAAGTCAACTCAAAGGATTCACAATTGTACAATATATCATTCAGTAAAATAAATATATACCCTTTGGTATTTGCATTTAAAGCCACTGTGTTGTGTCATAAACAGGTAATAGGCAATTCATATGATATATTAAAACATAAATACATTAAAAGGATTAAAAAGGAAGTCCTATTTAAAATACTTCCACATAGTTAATGGAGGCACTGATCATCATAATTTGAATAGTTTATTATTACAGGTAATACCGCCACTTATTTAAAATAGAACTCAGGCCCCGCCCATATGGCAGGGGTTACATTGGAGGCTCCGCTGAGATCACGTGGTTTCCAAACAAACTAAATATATCATTCAGTAAAATAAAAAGGTGGGCCCACACTCACACACACACGCACTCTGTAACTCAGTCCATTAACCAGTGTTACCGTTGATTGGGTTGCCGTTGCATGGAACTTTTTTGAATTCATTTTCTGTGTCAGATGTTGCACTTGCTTCCTCAGAGCGAAAACTTCAGGATCATGTCTAGTCTCTGTGACCTGGGCTGGTTTCTCACCCCTTCCTTCTGGGATTTGGTTTGGGTTTGTAGCCAGTGTCGCGAACATTGATTTAATTTCCGTAATCTCTGATCTTAGGCTTTGGATCTCTGACAGTTTGTTTTCAGCTTGTGGTTGGGCGTTGACTGAGCGCACCGTAGCTGGATTTAGTTTAGCTCTGGAGGCTTCATATTCCTCTTCTGTGCGGATCTCCCGCAGTAGGTCAAGGAACGTGGGCGGGTTATCCTTCCGTTCTCTCAGTCGCAGCTGGATCAACATCAGGTCAGCATCTACTGCTCCTTTAAGCAATTGCTCCACTCGAGCTCGATCCATGTTACTGGCCGGTAGGCCGCCTCGTTGTACAACTTTGGAGAGAGAGCGCTCCAGTCTTCTAAAGAAATCAGACAGTTTTTCTCCAGATTGTTGGCGCTGCAGTCGGAACGCGAAGTAGAGATCATCTCCAGATTCCGCCAGTCCAAATGCACTTTCCAGAGCTTCCAAGCACTTTCCGGGAGTTATGTCGGTGTCGGATGAGCGCACAGCCTTCACTACTTCATATGCCTGCCCCTTTAAGCTTTCCATAATCCTTCTCCGTTTCTCTTTGGGTGCACAGTCACTCTCCTCCACCATCAGGTAAGCCTGCTCCATCCAATGGTCGAATGTTTCTTCCCCGGCTGGGGTAGGCACAGTACCTGAGAAGGTGCGCAGACGTCGGTATCCTCCACTTTCTGATGAGGGCTTCGCGGTTTTGTCTAGCAGGTCACCAACTGCACGTAGGATGGACTCTACGGAGGAGGGGGCTGCCTCTGTGTCGTGAATAGAGCCTTTACATCTCCCATTGACTTGCCCTCCGCTTGAAGCAGAGCATGTAGCTTGGTGGTGAACTCCTCAGTTTCTACTTGAACTTCCGGCACAATATAGATTGGCCATGCTTTTTCTCCCTCTGCTGGAGGTATTTTCGGGGGAACAGCTGGATCAGTTACTGTTCCTCGGCACTCACAGAGCACCAGGAGGTCATCTGATGTCTCACTTACTATCCTACCTCTCACGCGCACATGTCCCAAGCACTTTATAGTCTGTAGACCTTCTTCTATTTTTGCTATTTCTGTGTTGCCTGGGACAACAGTCATAAGCGTGTTCTTCTCATCTACTGCCTCTCCTCTACACCAGTTCTTTAACTCGGTTACAAACATAGTGTTTTACTTTACTTATGGTTGTTGTTCTAAACTTGAGTTGAAACTTTTGTATTTTACTGAGTTGACTATTTAGCCAATGAGCGAACTCACATTAGAGCTTGTAAACAAGTACACATTATAAACTTATAACAATGTTAATAACCGTGTACATAACCATGAAATGATGCTTATTTATTAAATGGACTTATTTATTGAAATGCTCATAGCTCACTTTAGTAGCTGGGCAGTGATGTGTTTTAGGGGCTCCATTCAGACAGATCAGGGGTGGATAACAAGTTATAATGGGGTCTTCATGAACCACTTAAAAGAAATGCCATATAAACAGCTAATTTCTGTGTGTGAATAGCTTCTAATGCTATCATAAGGTCTAGTTTTGGTGGGGCCCAATACTATATTCTTTCATAGGGCCCAACATTCGACCAGCGTCCCTGCAACAAGAAATGCCAAGGGCCCCTTGAGCTCTTGGGCCCCTGGGCCTGGGCCCGACAGGCCCGTTTGGTAATATGTCTTTTGTCATTTTGTCATCATAAGAAAAACAAATCTATGCTCAGACCAGGGGCCGTCACAATGCTAGAGGAAGGAAGAATGTATTTACAGGAGAGAAACTTTACAGGTGGGTAGTCTTTAGGATCCCCATGAGAAAGTCTTTAGGATCCCCATTCCAAACCTGAGGTGGCTTGCTTAGCTTTGTTTTGATTAAACAACATTTAAGTTGTTCTAGTATTCAGTGGTGCAAACTTGTCACCTTTAGGTGAAATTCGCCGTTTTTACCTAAAAATAGGTGACCTACGTGAATCATGCAGATCTGCAAAAAATATATTTGGGGGGGGGGGGGGGGGGTCTACATCTCATCTCATCCAAGTCACATGATGCCCAAGCTAACATCTTCCTGTCTGCTAAACTCTGCTGCAGTTGAAATAAAACGTCTTAAAAAGTTCTTAAGATGGAAGTAGAAACATAAGAAGTAATCAAATAAAATAACATAGAAGTTATGTCTATGTTGCGATAACTTCTCAACCGGAATTTACAGGTTTCGTTCAAACTATCGTAATTCTTGAACTATATGTGCAATCGAAAAAAATCCAACAGTTTCTGAAAGCACAGAAGTTGCACTCTCTAGCCATTTAGGGTTATTACGGTAGTTCACCAAAAATGCACTGACCTCAAAGTGTCATGGAGTGATTTGAAGAGAAGCAGTATTTTAGCAGTGTTTTATACTTTAGTGAGTTTCTGTACATATATGTTTGTGATTGTGAAATGTCACAAAGACCATCTAGGCTAGGGTAACCAATCCACCTAAAAGTTTCATCGAGGACGACGATGTAAGTGATGAAGGACTGATTTCTTCTTCTGAACCAGGGTATGGAGGTTAGTTCTAGCGAATTTACCTGATAGAACATCGACATGCTAAAAACACATAACTACACATAATTAGATGATCATTATAAGTATTTAGTGATTGTTTAACTGTTGTTTATTATATCGAGTGGGTACTTTACAACTTAAAGTTTCGTGTTATGAAAAAAACGAGTCGGCGAGTGGTTTGCCCTAGGCTGCGTTCGTAAATTCGCTCTGGAAATCTGATCAGCAGTCATGGAATGCCTCTTGTCCAATCAAATTACTTGGTCCCTTTATGATGTTGAGCCCAGTGCGCAGAGCGAATTTACGAACGCTGCCCGAGACTGTCTCGCGTCCCCCTTTACCTCGCTTTTAACCTGCTGCTACACTGCTTCTATAACATCAGGATCAGACACAGGGCGAGACTTTCAAAATAATAATTTTTAATGGCTTCTGTGTGCTTTAGACTTGCGTAGAATCGATTTTATTTTTATTTAAAAAGTCCGACCGGAAAATGTATTATTGTCGCCAGACCCACTGTGTGGGAATACGACGCGTGCAGATGAGAGACAACATATAAAACAAAACTTATCGCACACTTACTGCTCGTGTGACATTGGTTAAGCTGCGTCCAAAACCCCGATATTTTGCCGCGTGAGAGAGCTAAAAGCAGTAGTTGGCAAAAGCAGACTTTACATCGTGCCACGAGCCACTGTATTGCAGGTATGGAATTATATACACAGGGATCACAGGGATTTATATAATACGTATAGTCATATAAGTAAGTGTTCTCTGTAATGTCTATAAGTGAAATAAAAAATGCTCCCTGTCTACCCTCAGGTGACATCACCAGCCTCTGCAATGTCCCAGAGTGTCCCGCCACTCTCCACAGCTCCACCCTCTGCCATGGCCCAGGTTCAGGTAAAACATTAAATGGTTGCATATCTAAGCATTTTAGTTATGTCCATTGTGCACTTAGTAGTGATAAGTGGAAAATTAAGTTTAGGCTGTTGGGAAAGTTTTTATTAATCTGTTAATAAGACAAGAGGCCTCGATACGATAATCGCCGTAGGAGGCGATTCGACTGTAGGCATGTGAAGTTAGAATTTCTTCAAACTTGCAGTGGTAGCAATGGTATGTGTGGTTTAGTAAATATAGTGTGTGTGTGTGTGTGTATGTGGACCTCCTGTGAGAGGTGTGTGTGTGCCATATCTCAGTATGTAGGCTATGCAGTGTAAGTGAGTGTGAGTAAGTGTGTGAGTTTATTCTGTTATTTATGCTATTATATCTAATGTGTTGAGAAGCAATGGAAATGATCATTCAAGAAATTGATAGAGTAGGCTAACTTACATTATCATTGTTCTATATGCAACAGAACAGATCACCCAGCATTGCTAATAAAAATAATCAACGAATGTGAGTCTAATACCAATACTTGCTCAATAGGTCTTAAAATCTATTAAAAGTGGTCTTGTAAAGGTCTTAAATGTAACTTGTTGAAACCTGCAGGAACCCGCATAATTATTTTGAGAACAGGTTGCTTACATTAATTATGAGGGTGTTAAGGTCAGGGCCATCGCTACTTACACGCGCATCATTGTTAGACCACTGTTAATGATAGATCTAACCATCTACGGGCAAAAAATAAGTGTCACCTTTTTGGACCATCGCCAGTTTGCACCCCTGTAGTATGCTCAGACTGAAATGTTTAGAAATGTTTTAGTATAGTGTATTCAATATAAAAAATATATATACAATTATAAAATATATATCATGTATATATATATACATTTTTAATATAAAATTAAAAATGTTTTTAATCAAATTAAAAATAAAAGAATAATAATATAAGTTGATCTGCAGGACTGGTACTCATAGCACCACAGAGAGTGTATGATGGTGTGATCCTATAAGTATTTCTGTTATTTCAAATAAAACACACACAGGAGATCTCTCCTTTATCAACATGCTCTCTTCGCTTTGGATAAAAGCATCTGCTAAATGGTAAAAATGTAACAGATTAATAACCCGTCAAACATGCATGACACTCATGTTGTTGAAAATCAATGACACACTCGCTAGTCAACTAACACAGCTTGTGAGCCTGCTAACAATGTAAAGGTAGTAGTAGTAGTACGTAGTAGTAGGAACACTAATAATAAAGAACACACACCCAGGATGAGGTGCTGACTAGCAGTACATAACTCAAATGTAATGAAAATGAAATTCAAACTTCTTTCATTGACATTTATTCAGCTCACCAGCATTGTCACTGCATTTACATTGCATTTCTACATTTTAGACATTTAGCAGACACCTTTATCCAAAGCGACTTACAACTAATACATTTGACTAAGTGATCTATCCACCAGTCACCAGTCATAGCAGGAAAAAGTCATCTATGCTCAGGCCAGGGGCCATTGGCAGTCGTAATGCTAGAAGAAGGAAGTTCATAGATATAATTGACTAACAGTAGAGAAACTGTACTGAGAAAGGCTAGTGAGACAGTAATGTGAATTGTTCTTTGGTTGGGTCAAGAGGACCCAAATAATGGTCTATCGTTGCCTTTAACATGTTCTAATTACTGTAGAGCTATTTAGTGTTTTTCTTTTAGGAATGACACAGTCTCCTCTTGTGGAAGTCTGGGTAGTTGCTGTTTTGTTCAGAGCTTAAAACACTAATACAGCAATCAACAAGACACAATTCATTCAAAACATTTTATTTTGCTAATGTCTTGAGAGAGGAAATGTGGGTGGGTATGTGGTAAGGAGGTAGGTAGGTATTGTATGGGATAGGTAGGTGTGTGTGTGTGTGTGTGTGTGTGTGTGTGTGTGTGTGTGTGTGTGTATGTGTGTGGGTGTGTAGGAAGAAAGCTAGGTAGGGGTACCTCTGTGTAAGGTAAGAGGTATGCATGTTAAGTAAGTGGCTGTGTGTCTGTCTGTCTGTCTGTCTGTCAGTGTGCGTGTGAAGGTGGGTATGTGGTTACCGTATGTAGGAAGGGAGGTAGTTAGTTAGTTATGTGTACGTGTGTCCGTGTGTGTAGGTTTGGTGATCATTTTGTTAGGAGGGAGGTAGATGAGTGGATAGGTGTCCATTACGCCAATTTACGCAGCAGCCAACGGATAATCCTGTTGGAAATAAACACAGTAGTTACCAACAGAATGTAACGACCTATCACCTTGTTATGCTACCACCTGTATTTACCCTACTTTTATTTCAGTCATCACCTTTCTTTCAGACTCTTTTTGCCTGGTTTCTGAACTTCCTTCTCAACCTCGTTGTTTGTCTCCTGCTGCTGTTCCATCTCTTCCTTCACTTGTTTTTTCCCTGCCTTCTTCTTTTTGCTTTTCACTTTCTGAATGACAATAATGAGGACAATACAAGCTTTATATGACTGTAACTCTCTGGCTTATAACTTAACTCTTCTGAGCTGAAAATGACTTGCTTTTCCCATCCCATAATTTCATTGTAAACGCTAAGTGAAATGCTTTTGACGGTCCGACTCTGTCACCCCATTAGAGTTGAGATTTAAAACCGTTACAGTTCAGTTACTGTTATGGTTAAGTTTAGGGTAAGGGTTAAGGTTAGGTTAGGATTATGGTTAAGTTTAGGGTAAGGGTTAAGGTTAGGTTAGAATTATGGTTAAGTTTAGGGTAAGGGTTAAGGTTCAGTTAGAATTATGGTTAAGTTTAGGATAAAGGTTAAGGTTAGGTTTAGGGTAGGGTCGTCCCAAGGATCCCACTTAGCATCTAGCATCATTTCACTAACCTGTGGGGCCGGGGTCACGTCCAAGACGGCCCCTCCCATGAGGAGCTTCCTGCCTCTCTCGCTCAGGTTCGTGATGGGCGGCAGGAGGGGGCCGCGGTGGCAGTGGAAGGGCTCAGGAGTAGGGGGCAGGAGGGTAGGGCGTGGTACGTTCATTTCATGAATATCGTCATGAAATGGAACCACAATGGTGGTTTGGGCATCCCCGTCTGCTGCGTTGCAGGGCTCTGGGGACATAGCAGACTGACTAGTCTCAGAGAGCCTGTCACGAGGCTCATCCTGTGTCCAACACGCACGGCTCTGTGGGGGTAAAAGACAAAGAAAATTAGAATTAGTCATACGTCATACCAGTCTTGAGATATTATATCTGTCCTGTCTTTACCCATTTGATATATAATATATCTTTATCTATTACATTTATGGATTACCTATCTGCTCTATTCATGAATAACTTTTAATTTATAGATTTGACTAAACTTACGAAGCACTGGGCAGCTTTCTCCTTCTCTGCAATCAGGAGTTTGGCAATCACCAGGTCTTCCTTGAGCCCCTTGCAGGTCAACTTCAACCTCTCCACCTCCTCCACCAGGATCTCCACCCGCTTCCTCCCGAACAGCTTTCTCCTCAGGCCTCTCAGACAGCCGCCGTCCGTCCTGCCTGGGTCATTCTCCTCCTGGAAGTCCTCGGTGTGGCAGGTCCATTCGCTATCCAGGTCTTTGCTGAGGATGGTCTCCTGCATGGCCTCCCTGTCCTGCAGCTCCTTGTAGGACTGATCCGTGAAAGGGAGGATATAAAAAATAGGAAATATAAAGTAATAGTGAGAATGAAAGACTTTGAGACACACACACACACACACACACACGGTTGGTAGGACTCTCTTAGGCTCTCAAGACATACCCTCGGTTCATCTGGAAGGACTATGACGTCTTCATCGGCGAGGCTGCCATCAGCGGAATGCAAAGTCTGTACAAGAGAGGTCCAGTTGAGTTGCGGTCACCATGCATGCCTTCTCCATAGTCAGACATCAAATAGGACATTGCACAAAGGTATGAAGGGATGGAAACAAATCTGCTCACCTGCAATTCAGATTCAGCACCAGAGGACAAGGAGTAGGTCTCATCTAGCTGCCTCCCTTTCTCATCTTCAACCTAAAGAAGGGGAGAGACATTACTCTCAAAAAGTTACAGTTTAACAGTGAACTGAAATAATGCATCTCAATAGTCTGTTGTGGCTTCCTCTCCTTGTCCCCTAGATGCCCTATGATGTGAAAGCACAAGCCAACATATTAGTTGTTATCTTGTTGTCCTGTGTGTTTTCAGTGCAGGTTAAGGCGAGGAGACTAGAAGGGGGAAACCACTTTGGTAGAATGAGATGAACCCTCTTAGTAGGGTCTGTCAGTGGCAGGGTCTGACCTTGGCAGGAGTCTCTGTGTTGGCTGTGGTGCTGACCCCGTCCCCAGAGGTCATGAACAATGATTCTGTGAATGTAATGTCCTGAATGGGAGTCTGTGAAGACATAGAAAATAGCTGCTTCAGAATTGCTGGTCACTGCATCTACTATTAGAATTGTTGAATTTCCAAAATGTATTTACCAGTCGTCTCTGAGACCGTCTTGTTGTGTTGGGCCGCCTCTCACAATCCCGTCGTGGACCAGTATGAAGCTAAAAATAGAGCACTCAATGTAATGTGAGGAGATACTGTATTGTATGCATAGTTAACGAAATAAACATTTAATTTCATTTTCTGTAGCTTGTCCTTTCCATACATTTGACATACATACAGAACCCAATTACATACAAGAGAGGTCCAGTTGAGTTGCGGTCACCATGCATGCCTTCTCCATAGTCAGACATCAAATAGGACATTGCACAAAGGTATGAAGGGATGGAAACAAATCTGCTCACCTGCAATTCAGATTCAGCACCAGAGGACAAGGAGTAGGTCTCATCTAGCTGCCTCCCTTTCTCATCTTCAACCTAAAGAAGGGGAGAGACATTACTCTCAAAAAGTTACAGTTTAACAGTGAACTGAAATAATGCATCTCAATAGTCTGTTATGGCTTCCTCTCCTTGTCCCCTAGATGCCCTATGATGTGAAAGCACAAGCCAACATATTAGTTGTTATATTGTTGTCCTGTGTGTTTTCAGTGCAGGTTAAGGCGAGGAGACTAGAAGGGGGAAACCACTTTGGTAGAATGAGATGAACCCTCTTAGTAGGGTCTGTCAGTGGCAGGGTCTGACCTTGGCAGGAGTCTCTGTGTTGGCTGTGGTGCTGACCCCGTCCCCAGAGGTCATGAACAATGATTCTGTGAATGTAATGTCCTGAATGGGAGTCTGTGAAGACATAGAAAATAGCTGCTTCAGAATTGCTGGTCACTGCATCTACTATTAGAATTGTTGAATTTCCAAAATGTATTTACCAGCCGTCTCTGAGACCGTCTTGTTGTGTTGGGCCAGCTCTCACAATCCCATGTGCTCATCGACGGAGAGAGCGTGGAGAGAGTCTCAACCCTCCGATTCCTGGGGATGCACATGCGGGATGACCTGACCTGGAAGGACAACACAAAAGACACCATCAAGAAGGCACAACAGGCGGTGGTGTAGCGGTCTACGGCGGTGGTGTAGCGGTCTACGCACTGGCCGCTAGTGCATGCTGCCCACCGGGGCCGGGGTTCGTATCCCGGCTCGCCAGATCCAGATATGGCCGAGGCACACGGGAAGCGGCATATTGGCCGGCCGCTTCCGAGGGGGGTATAGGAGTATTTCTGGACAAGGATCCGTCGCGCAACACCGCCCCCTGGGTGCCGGAATAACGGTACTGGGCTCGAGGAGCCAGTCAGCCTAGTCTGCCTGGCGCCCTCCTCTGGGACTGCCGGCCACGGGGTCGTGCGGCGGATCATATGCAATAGGCAGGGGATAATTGGATGCTAAGTTGGGTTAAATTGGCTACCAAATTGGGTGAAAAAGGGATAAAATCTGAAAAAACTAATTTTTGAAAAAAAAAAAAGAAGGCACAACAGCGGCTATACATCCTGAGAGTCCTCAGGAAGGAACACAGCAAGCAGGAGATACTGGTGACCTTCTACCGCGGCGCAGTGGAGAGCATCCTCACCTACGGCATCTGCAACTGGTTCTCCAGCTGCACAACCGCGGAGAGAAATGCGCTACAGAGAGTCGTGAGAACAGCACAGAAGATCACCGGCGCCCCCCTCCCCTCTCTAGAAGAGCTGTACAACACACGCTGCCTCAGGAAGGCCTCCAAGATCTCCAGGGACCCAACCCACCCTGGGTACGAACACTTTACCCGGCTGCCCTCGAAAAGGCGGTTCAGGACCTTGGCCGCAAGGACAAACAGACTGAAGAACAGCTTCTACCACAGGGCCGTCCAGGCCCTGAACACAGCAAAGACCTAGGTTCTGGGCCCTGGACAGTCTGGACGGATTGATGGCAGCTGCTGGACTGAAAAAAAATCAGGTGTAGTGCTGAGGCACAAATATGTACTTTTCAAGCCTGCAAACTGCGACACTTTAAATAAATGTGCAATAACACTATTGTGCAATATGACAACCCTAGTCGTTTTATCTGTACAGTATAGTATAGTGGATAGTGTACATAGCCTTTATTTATGTAAACCAGCTCCTTCCCTTCTTGTGATTTTTTTTAAAGTTTTTTTTTTTTTCTTTCCTAACACCAGGGGAGCCACCCCTCCTAAATTTCGTTGTTTGGTACCTGTACTGTAGCAATGACAATAAAGACCATTCATTCATTCATTCATCGTGGACCAGTATGAAGCTAAAAATAGAGCACTCAATGTAATGTGAGGAGATACTGTATTGTATGCATAGTTAATGAAATAAACATTTAATTTCATTTTCTGTAGCTTGTCCTTTGCATACATTTGACATACATACAGAACCCAATTACATACAAGAGAGGTCCAGTTGCGGTCACCATGCATGCCTTCTCCATAGTCAGACATCAAATAGGACATTGCACAAAGGTATGATGGGATGGAAACAAATCTGCTCACCTGCAATTCAGATTCAGCACCAGAGGACAAGGAGTAGGTCTCATCTAGCTGCCTCCCTTTCTCATCTTCAACCTAAAGAAGGGGAGAGACATTACTCTCAAAAAGTTACAGTTTAACAGTGAACTGAAATAATGCATCTCAATAGTCTGTTATGGCTTCCTCTCCTTGTCCCCTAGATGCCCTATGATGTGAAAGCACAAGCCAACATATTAGTTGTTATCTTGTTGTCCTGTGTGTTTTCAGTGCAGGTTAAGGCGAGGAGACTAGAAGGGGGAAACCACTTTGGTAGAATGAGATGAACCCTCTTAGTAGGGTCTGTCAGTGGCAGGGTCTGACCTTGGCAGGAGTCTCTGTGTTGGCTGTGGTGCTGACCCCGTCCCCAGAGGTCATGAACAATGATTCTGTGAATGTAATGTCCTGAATGGGAGTCTGTGAAGACATAGAAAATAGCTGCTTCAGAATTGCTGGTCACTGCATCTACTATTAGAATTGTTGAATTTCCAAAATGTATTTACCAGTCGTCTCTGAGACCGTCTTGTTGTGTTGGGCCGCCTCTCACAATCCCGTCGTGGACCAGTATGAAGCTAAAAATAGAGCACTCAATGTAATGTGAGGAGATACTGTATTGTATGCACAGTTAACGAAATAAACATTTAATTTCATTTTCTGTAGCTTGTCCTTTGCATACATTTGACATACATACAGAACCCAATTACATACAAGAGAGGTCCAGTTGCGGTCACCATGCATGCCTTCTCCATAGTCAGACATCAAATAGGACATTGCACAAAGGTATGAAGGGATGGAAACAAATCTGCTCACCTGCAATTCAGATTCAGCACCAGAGGACAAGGCGTAGGTCTCATCTAGCTGCCTCCCTTTCTCATCTTCAACCTAAAGAAGGGGAGAGACATTACTGTCAAAAAGTTACAGTTTAACAGTGAACTGAAATAATGCATCTCAATAGTCTGTTATGGCTTCCTCTCCTTGTCCCCTAGATGCCCTATGATGTGAAAGCACAAGCCAACATATTAGTTGTTATCTTGTTGTCCTGTGTGTTTTCAGTGCAGGTTAAGGCGAGGAGACTAGAAGGGGGAAACCAGATGAACCCTCTTAGTAGGGTCTGTCAGTGGCAGGGTCTGACCTTGGCAGGAGTCTCTGTGTTGGCTGTGGTGCTGACCCCGTCCCCAGAGGTCATGAACAATGATTCTGTGAATGTAATGTCCTGAATGGGAGTCTGTGAAGACATAGAAAATAGCTGCTTCAGAATTGCTGGTCACTGCATCTACTATTAGAATTGTTGAATTTCCAAAATGTATTTACCAGCCGTCTCTGAGACCGTCTTGTTGTGTTGGGCCGCCTCTCACAATCCCGTCGTGGACCAAGATTAAGCTAAAAATAGAGCACTCAATGTAATGTGAGGAGATACTGTATTGTATGCATAGTTAACGAAATAAACATTTAATTTCATTTTCTGTAGCTTGTCCTTTCCATACATTTGACATACATACAGAACCCAATTACATACTCCAAATATAAGTTAGTTGAGTAACCACAGAATGACAGAAACATGACATGATAATAGTAATAGTAATAATAATAATAATAATAATAATAATAATAATAATAATAATACTACAAATTATACTACTAATAATAACTTGTATTCGTATAGCACTTTTCCTGCAAACGTTGCAGCTCAAAGTGCTTTAATCATTAATATAATCATAATTTAATTAGCATTAGTCATTTAAAGGCTATATTAAAATACGTACAGGGTAATGGCGATTTTGATTTTCCAGAAACATTCCGCACATTTCAGCCCTAGTGACAGGCTCCATTTTCAATCTCTCCATTTTCAATCTCTTGGGAGAAACAGCGGAGTGACAAATTCATGTGAATGTCTCCCCTGTCTCACCGTGTCTGCTGTATTAATATCTCTGGGTTTTAATCTGAAGCCCACATTCGATGCAGAATGACGTCACTGACGCTGATTGTGACGTCGTTGACCCGTTAAGAAGTTGTGACCAGTTATTTTCCACGTGAGAGAGCCGCTTGTCCACCACGATGACATCGGGGAGAGGACTACTAGATCGGGTCTACGTCCCTTTATGTCACACAATTCTGGAAAAGTCACATGCTTTGCATAGACGGATTATTATTAAAAAATTGGCCCCTGGACGTGTAGAAAGCCCCCCACCCTCCTCCCCAGCGCACACACACGCAACATTTGACCGCGCACATAAACATAATGCCAACAGCATATTACAGCATATTATACCTATGTCATATATATATGACATAGCCAACATTCACCTGCATCTCAACAGGATTGACGCAGGAACACTCAAAGCCAACAGCACAATAACTAGACATTGAAGCCAACAGGCTTCCGGTTAACCGGGATTCAAAATTACATTGTTGAGCCGCCAATTTCAAATAATGAAGCCCTATTATACTATTACAATACATTAACACAACTAGACTACTTCATAGTTTCATAAATATAGGTGAATATGGAAACCGTATACCATCCATTAATACACAGTTTAATGCGCATTACACAGGTAGCCCACCTGGCCTCTGTGATTGGCTGTGTTGACAGGTCACGTGATTTACCTCCGATGGTCACTTAGTTCATCTCCTTATATGGTCCTTCATCCGATGTTATTGCGCGAGATTTCGGTATTTCATAGACCGTTTTGATTGATTGATTGAAAACTTTATTAGAAGATTTGCAGGAGTAGGTACATGAAAGTACATATTACATACAAGGTCAACTAACAGGATAAAAACCCAAGAAAGCCACTGGCTTATTTCAATTGGGGTCCACGTGTCGTGCTGGGTCTAGAACCTAGGTCTTGTTTGCCAGTAGCTGAAGATCGGCTTGAATATAATCTAAGAGAGTTCAAGTTTAAACAACTCCTAAAGTTCTGAAATGTATTGTTGTGACATTACTGCTCCTTTGATACTGTATTTCCCCTGTGTGGTTGCTTATGCAGTAATATGGTTTGTGGGTATACAATGTGACAAATTGAATGTTAACAAGCTGGTTAATATCAGAATAAAACGTGCAGACTGCAGAATGAGTGCTTCTGGTTTATTTTATGAAGCTGGTTCACATGACCAAGGTCAGGCTAGTACTGTATTTGCACTGTGTTGCCCATAAACATGTTTCCTTATGACTTCTAACTTCTCTGAAAGATAAATAGGCTGCTGAAATGCATATTACAATAAAACGTGCATAATGAGTGTACCTGATGAGTGCACACGTTTATTTATAACATTAGTCTAAGTAACTATAACTTGAAGCTAGCTAGCGTTTACGTTAGCCCAATATCGCTAGCTTATAGCAAGGAGTCTGGCTAATTAGATGGTAGACTCGCCAGCCAATGAGGGGGCTCTTCACGAGCGCTTCGCCAACCAATCAGGTAGCGGCATTGCCCTGCCTTCCCCTACCATCCACGCGCTGGAGAATAATACAACATTGTGCGCGCGACGCGAGAGAGTTTCTGCCGTTGAGATGTCTTCAGATAGAAAGTAAGCAAGTTGAAACGTTAGCAAATATAATTACTGAGTTTTCTGACAGAGAAAGTTGGTTAAAATTGGTCGTTATTATTGTGACTAGAAAGTGTCTGACTGACACTTGACAATGACTATAATTCCATTGTAAATAGTGTCAAAGAACTAGCAAGCTAGCTAGCTCAGAGGTGATGAGATGAGCTAGTCTCCTTGCACACTTGCCAGCTAAAGAGCTAACTGGATGCACTTGACTTTATTATTTTACTTAAAGTAGATATACAATCTTTCTTATTCTGCTAGAGTTGGGCTTCATGGTAATACCATAATGGCATATTTACAGTACATGGACAGTGGATTGAAGCATTTGAAATGTCTGTTTTTTATAGTAGGCTATAGTTGGACATGTTTATTTTTCCAGGTGAGAGAGTAATGTCAAAATGACATTATCTGACTGCATTGCCCACAGCAATCCTCCTACCATTCAATTATAATTATGTTATAAATTGATATGGATCAATTTATACCTCTTATTAGATTATAAATACTCTGGCTGTTATGTTTGCCTTTTGGTTGACAGCAAAATAGGGAGAGAGGAGGATAGAGAGGGAGAGAAGGAGAGAGAGCAGGATGGAGTCAGCACACCAGAGAGAGAGAGCAAGAACCAGGTGAGAAAGTGGACAGGTAGTCAAGACCACATAAGTAAGTAGCCTTGAGAACCGATGGTTCTGGAGCCTAATGGCCCATAGGGAAGGAGCCTATCTCCTGTTTCCGTAGCGTGAGGCGGCTTAATGTACAAGTTAGTACACCCCCTGGACATGACGCTGGTATGTCGCAGGGTCTTACCCCCTGGGGTCCATGCCACCCCCCCAAGGCAGCAAACCTAGGGGAAACACTGCACACTATAGTCTTGTGAAACGCTTTGTGTTTATGAGTGCACAAAGTATCTGAATATTAAGAGGGGAAATAGGGATGACGGAAAACAATGGAGGTTATCTGCACCCTAAATCCTCTTGTGGAGCCATAACCTGAGAGCTAACACATGTTTCTGTCCTGAATGTCTCCGAGGCTGAACAGAAGAGAGATGCTGCCCCACCGGATGACTCAGACCTGGAGAAGGAGAGGCGTGAGGTAGATGCCCTTCTGCAGAGCCTGGGCGTCATCTCAGAGGTCCCTGTCGGTAAGAACAGCTCTACTAGTGCTGTTGCATCATTTCGTTGAGCACTTTAGCGTTACAGGCCTACACAAGTAAACCTCTCTAGCATAGTTTGGACCATATGATCCTGTCCAGAGCCAGGCGATCTGAGTACTAAGCAAATGTTTGTAACCCAGAGAAGAACCCTAATAAATTAGATTTCAATGGATTCACATTAGAGAACAAGCTAACTGTAGGGGGCAGAAGTGGTCCATGATAGACCCATTATGGCCTGACAGCCTACAAACAAGACACTTTGTATCAAAGTGGTGTAGGGAACTGACATTATAAATGATTCAGTTGTAAAGTAAATTTCATTTCATCAAGTAGATTTGGAAGAATAACTTTTCAATCAAATTGTTTTAGTAAGATTTGGTGCATTAGTTAAAGTTTATTTTTTTTTGAATAATTGTGACATTCTGGATACAAGTGTTTCTTCTTTGGTTCCACTGTTGAATGTGTCAAATCCTTTATTTTTCCTTCACACTTCTATTTTCTATTTACCTTTTATATCCTTATTGTCTCACCATCTATTTGATTTTGATATGTTGATTTGTGATTGCATATTTCTAAGATTTGTCATATCAGTGTTAAAACTGTTTATGATTTTATTTATTTATATATATATATATATATATTATTCTGTATATACAATATTACAATTAAAATACTTGTTTTATTTATTCTTGCATCCATTTGGGCTGTGCATATACCTCAGATTTTCTTTTCTTTTCTACTACATATGACATGAACAATAACCATTTTTCTTTTTCTTTTCTCTTTTTTGCTGCTCATATCCCCTCAATTTTTCGTGCTTTTTTGCATGCATCCTCTTTTTTTTTTACCGCTGCTGCCACCGCAACACTGACATACCTTTTGCGCCATTGTGACCAGTCCAGCCTCTGCGCATAGTAACAGAGGATACCTGTCTATTTCACTATCTAGTTTCTCCTCCCATGTCTCCAACCTCCAAATCGGTGGGCACGCCAAGCGAGGCAGGGAGCCAAGACTCAGACGATGGCGCCGTGGGACCCAGGTACAAACACCCCTCAGAATAACGTTTTAATGACAAAATGCTTTCCTTTCTCTCAGGCGGAGCTTTCATCCTTTGTAAGCTCAGTGCAGCCCTGCTGTAATTTAGGTAGCAACGCTCAGGCTTTTAAATGCAGGAATAAATGCTGCCAACCCAACAAAGACAAATATTTGTGTCATCTCAAGGTTTTGGTTTTTACAGGTTTCAGCATGTATCTGCTCTATAATATTTATATATTTTTTGTATTACAAGATATTGAGATGGGACAGGCTTGTGCCTTAAAATGAGATTAAAAACACCAGACAGACCAGTATTCTAAGTTTTACTGGCACGCTAAACCCACACCCTCACACATGCACACTTTTGACAACACAATCCTCACAGTTTTTTCCCTCTAGCTTTGTGGATTTTCTAAGAGTCAAGTCTAAAACCTAGCAATTTATATATTGGGCAATAAGTTACACATTACTCTGTCTAGTATCGTTCATCACAGACTATGCATTTACAAAGTATCTACTGTATATCAACAGTATACCATCTCAAGCGTGGTACAGTTTTATATACTTAAAGAGAATGATGACTAGCTTATGCTAAGGGTGTGCATGTTTATTTTGTTTTTGTGCTGTTGAATTAGAAGAGTCCTAAATGAACAATAAAACACCAGGCTCCCGCGATGCCTGAGGGACTTCTTAACCCCTAATTAGAGCCCTGTCCCTGTGCTGAAACTCTAGCTCCCCCAGTGTCCCATCAGGGCCAGGGAGCTCTTCCTCCAGCCCTGGGCCCTACGTGTTGACTCATCTCCCTCACCAGCATGGCCATTTCCTACACACATGGAGGTCATGTTTTCCCCCTTAGGGCTCTCGCTCGCTCTCTTTTTCTGCCTCCTGCTCTCTACCTCTATTTCTCTCTCTCTCTCTCTCTCTCTCTCTCTCTCTCTCTCTCTCTCTCTCTTAATTCAATTAAATTCAAAGGAGCTAATTCCTCTCTCCCTCTCCCTCTTTCTCCCTCTCCCTTTGCCTCTATTGCTGTTCTCTCTCTCTCTCTCTCTCTCTCTCTCTCTCTCTCTCTCTCTCTCTCTTGCTCTTCTCTCCCTCTCGCTCGTCTCTCCCTCTCCCTCCCCCTCCCCCTCCCCCCTTCATGTGAGATCCAGGGTGCCTGGTGTGACACAGTTCAGGCTATATCAGCCCCTCAGGCTGCTCATTAGACCCGGTGTCATCCCACTCACAGGCCCTGTGTGGCCATGCAGCCCCTCAGGCTGCTCATTAGACCCGGTGGCATCCCACTCACAGGCCCTGTGTGGCCATGCATTTTAAACCAATACTGTCCTTGATCCCTCTGCCTTATATTCACTACATTATACATTTTTGGTGTGTAATAGAGGGTTGTCTTGGTAACTGCCCCCCCCCCCCCCCCTCGTATCAACATATCAAGGCAAAGTTCGTTGGAATTAGTTTTTCTTTTCTTTTGTTCCCTGAAGTGGAAAATTATTAAAAGAATTTAACAAAAGTTTGATTTGTGACCTGTATGTTTCAATGGGCATGTTGAGTGTGTAAGTTCTAACTTGTTTCCTCTTGGTTTATGCCTGCTTTCTCTCACTAATGCCGCCTTGTTTCTGTGACACTACCCAGGACTCTGCACTGGGACTCTGACCCGTCCACTCTTCAGCTTCACTCTGACTCTGAGCTGGGGTATTATTGGACACTATCTTCTTCTCCTCCTTCGTTCATTTCACCCCTCTTTCAACCTCCAGCATTGTTGCTCCTCTTGACCATCTCCAAATCATCATTTCAATTCAGATTAAAAATGTTTTAACAATCAAGTTGTGCTGCATGCATATGAGGCATCTTTCATTCACAATGCTAACTGAACATTAGCCCACCCTTTCTGCTCCATGAGTAAGTGATCATTTGAAGATGTCCGCATTTGTTTCAAAAGCAATGATGTGATGAAGTACAAATGAAATGTCTGGGATGTGATAACTTACTTGTGCTGTGTCTCATACCCATGTCATGCAGTCTGGTGTCCATGGCCATGCGTTGTATTTGAAGTTGTGCTGTGCTTTTAGGCGAGGACCTGTAAAGCTGGGTATGGCTAAGATCACCCATGCGGGCTTCCCACCCAAGGAGACCGTGTCCTACACCAAGGAGACACAGACACCTATTGTGACCCAGCAGAAGGAAGGTGTGAATTCTGACCATGAGTTTAATACACTTTAATTATTAGATACTATGCAATAAGTTCTGAACAAGACTTTACTGTTGACTGTTTACTGAGAACAGTGCAGTTGGTTGTGTGTGTGTGTGTGTGTGTGTGTGTGTGTGTGTGTGTGTGTGTGTGTGTGTGTTGCGCCTGGCTGGCTTGTATGATCATACAAGTGGGAGCAGGAAGTGAAATGATCTGGCCTTACAGAGTAGAGATGAAAGCTATGGAAAATTGCAGGGGCCCGGGAAACACAAGACGGCAAAGGAAAGATTAAATTCACACACGTAGACCCACTCCTTTTAACCTCCCCACACACACACACTCTCCACTCACCCCCATCCTTTGACCAGTAGGGCCAATAGGGAAAAGAAACAGTAAATTGGGGGAGATATGATGTGCTGTGTGCATGCCCGGCTAGTGCATCTGAGACATGTCAATGTATGCAATGTATGTAATTGCTACACAGCTTTCATGTGGTCGCCGATGCATATCTTTAAAAATATATATATTTAACCCTAACATCCACATGTTGACCACATATGCCACGATTATGTGTGATGATGTGATCTCCTCTTTGAATACAGTGTCTTTAGTTTTCAAGATGCAGTTGAGGGTCTCCAGGAATTAACCCCATCTCAGTTATTTAATCTTCATTATTAGAAATCATAATCAGAGCAAGTTACTGCTTTAGAGACACTGCTATTTTATTAATGTTTTTGTTAATTTGTCCATTAGGCCTGTATTTCCAATCCAGTATTGATTTATCAATCAATCAAACTTAATAACTATAATAACACAATAACTATGTGAGTGAGTTTACTCAGCGAGGGCTGGGGTTAGGAACAAAGCTCCGTTCCCTAGTTGAGCTGGTTGTCTTTGTGCTAGAGAACCAAGTCTTCTAACTTCCTCTTCACACTTAAGCCTGCCTAGAACCCAGTCTCCTGTCAGATCAATCTCTCCAGTGGAAACTAGCCAGATGACTTGTGGTGATTTTTTCATTGAGGAATGTGAATTGGCCTGCAGTCTTGCTGCGAACAAATTGTGTGATTCTGTGGAAAACCATAAGCAGAGCCAGTGAAGGATGAAGAGCAGCAGTCTCTGTTCTGTTCTGGGGCGGTGCATGGACTCTCTGGGGCATTGTAAAAGTGTGTTAAACAAGGATAGTTCCTGCCAGCTGTTCAACACTAGACCCCCTTCGCTCTCTGCCACTATGTAATCATTTCATCAACTCTCTCGCTTCCCTGTCTTCTCCCTTCAGCGAATAGGCAAATAACAAAACACACTCAGTGACATTGTGCGTTTTCACGCCATCACTCCTGGCACTTGGTGAGACAGCGTCCCCATGCCTGCTCGCACCGCTCTGTGCATATTTGATGTTGGGGGTGGCGTCGGGCGCGTGCACTGATTGAGCGATTCATCATCTTGTCAAGAGGAGGCGACGGCGCGGCACTCTCAAGGTCAGCAGGCGGTGGCAGGAGAGGGAGGCGCTGCCATGCCATGCTACAGACAGAAAGAGGGAGCAGTGCCCCATAGCCCCCCCCCCCCAAAAAAAAGAGAGAGATAAGAAGATGCTGACTATTGATCCAGTATTTGGGGGAGTCTGGGGGCAATGGTCACTCTTCAGTGAATTTGACCTAATATGCAGAAATCCACCGTGGTATATCTAGAACATTCACATGTTCAGATTACAATAGCAGCCATCGCCAACGTCAATAAGTGCTGCTTAACAAGAGGTAATTATGGAGAAAGATATTGGGAAATTCAGTGAGTGGTCTGTCTGGTGATCCTGGTATACAGGAGTGTGAAGTTTGAGTAAATTAGAAATTTAATTAAATGTAATTGTTTTAATCACTCAGAATTCAGGGGAAGGTCAAAACTTTTAATCACGAAAGGACCTCAATAGCCTCTTGTTTGAAGTGGCGCTCTTTGAACATAGTCACCTTTCATGTACTCACACTTGACGATTAGTAAGCTACTTCTGCTAACTGTCCATTGTTGAATTATTTTTTTCAATATACCATACCACTAACCACAATTTCAACATGCTACTCGTGTAATTACATTGAGTTTATTCAAGGTCAAGATTTAATGTGAAAGTGATCAATGACAAATATTAATTCCGTCTTGGATATCTTACCAACTCTCCACGTTTTCCTTCACGATTGCATCAGGCTGAGGGGATAAAACATAAACAAAAAACATAGGCAGAAACCCTTTCCATCACATTCACAGAATTGTCATTTAGTGTTCCAACCCTCTTGTAGAGAGAGAGAGAGACAGAGATATTTCACAGCTGACTGAGACCTCAACCTGCTTGTCAGAGTTGCTGTAGTCTGACTTCTGAAATCGCCTGCCTGATTTGGACCATTATGTCATGATTTTGATGCCATATCATTTAATTGTTGTTAAACTAATAGCATAAATGTGTTTTAAGTATTAGAAGGGACATGATGCTAGTCTACTTCATTTACTTAAGACTGACAACGCTGAATTGAATGAAGCTGTGTTCGTTAGTATTAAGTGGGCTCTCTCTACAGACGTTGTCTCCACCCTCATCTGTACTCCACAGTCATCTATACAGCAATGGAAGGTTTGTGTAGATTGTAGAAGCCTTCGTAAACTTAAAATGTGGAAGTCTGGACCCGACCCGACCAACACACCTGCAGCGGGGAGTAAAGGTCATTCGTTTTGTACTTGAACAACACTGGACCCACGTAGCGTTTGCATTAATATATTGTCCATTGACAAAGACCTGTGATTACATTCCCCCCTCCCCCTGCTCCTCCCCAAAAAGCTTTTATTTCTTAAGTGGTACAAAAGCCATAATTGGGCCTGCTTTGAGGGGAGGTGTCAGTGTGCAGGACGTGGCTGATCCGGGTGAATTCTGTTAAATGTTTCTTTCCCCCTCGTCTGTGTGCTCCCCCCCCCAGCGGGGTCAGCAGGATCACTAGCTTTTCTCCAAATGGCCATTTTGGCTGGCAGGTGCATTATACCCTTTATTTTCAGATTGTCTTTCCGCTGCTAATGCCTGGCAAGTTGATTGCTCTGGCTGCCTCGCCGGGGAAAGGGCTGACGAGCGCCGCCAGGCCCAGCTGAAAGACAGTGATTACTGTTTCAACCCTCCGGTTGTGTTCATGTTTGCCCCCCCATCCTTGGTGTTCCCGGTCTAATTAGACCGGTCTGATTAACTGCTTCATATCTTAAAAACGACATGGTCAAATTTGCTAAATGTGGTACCTGGTGAAAGCTGAGACCTGTGAGATGTTAAAAAAATGAACATAGATATGACCAAATTACTGTAATGTGACTAAATACACAGTAGAAATTGAATATTTCATTTCCGTTTTTGAGAATTTCAAATAAGAAGGCCAGTTACACCCTGAAACTCTATCTCTGCCAAACAACACATTGGATCAGTTCTTCAACATCTCAACATATACTGTGCAAGATTTGATGAGACATAAACAATGTAGACTATTGGTTAACCTGAATAACTGCAATATAGAAAGAATAGACACTGAAAATGTATTCCAAAATGAACATTTATTGTAAAACAAATTCACAGAACATCAGAATGAATAGTCGTGTGTGTGTGTGTGTGTGTGTGTGTGTGTGTGTGTGTGTGTGTGTGTGTGTGTGTGTTTGCTTTCAGAAGCAAGAAAGCCAGGACATATACTATACCATTGCCCAATCATAGCTGTTACTGTAGTGTTGCATGTGCATATAATTCTATTTTGATGATTGGGTTGAGAGAGGAGGTACACCACAAGAACGGTGGTCAGGGTCAAGGTCTCTCTGCCTGTGTGTGTGTGTTCACCCACAGGAGTGGCATTTTGCAATCAGATCAGAGTGTGCCTTGCAAACGTAGGCATCACATTTGTAGCATGTAAGGCTTGTTTTATTGTCTCTAGGGGCACAGAGCTTGCATCTTTGCCTTTTCCGCCCCTGTCCTTGCTGGGGGGCAGCGGCTGGGGCTTGCTGACTCCTAACCAGACTGGCAGAGGCTGGTGTGCGGGGAAGGTGCTGGCGCCTTTGAGTTAGAGGAGTAACTAATGCTTTCCCGAGCTCTGCCAGGAAGAGTCTCCTCTTGAAACTCTTCCCCCGATTCCACACTGGGTCGATCGCCATCCATACCACATATGCGTTACACGCAGACACATCCAGGATGTTGTGGAACACTGCCACTGGCCAACAGGCTGTCATTCGCTGGCAGGTGTACATGCCAGTAAGCTGCAATGAAAGAAAACATAAATAAGAGGTTGGAAATAATATTGAATCTGTCGTACACAAAAATGCATTGTTTCACACGAATAAAAGTAAAATAAAATGCATGATAGATGAAAATATACATTACCTTATCAAGGCAGTCCACACCTCCTTTGTTGCTGTTGTAGTCCAGGATGATCTGGGGCTTCCTGTCCTCTGTGGTGCTGACAGCAGCGTCTTTGTGTACCGTGCTCATCAGGATGACATTTTTATTCTTCTTGGGAACATAGGACACAAGACAGTGTGTGGCAGTGAAAGCAAATTTTGATGAGAGTATCTCTCTCCCTCTGGTTGACACCAGCGCAGGGGGAAGTTCAGGCTTGTTCTTCCTCACTGTCCCCACCATGGTGAGCTTGCGTTTCAACAGCTCCTTACAAGCGCATATGAGGTGAAAAAGTTATCACAAGTGATATTATGCCCCTTGAGACCGGCTGTCATGTCCAGCACAACACGCATGCTCTGTTTTTTTTCTGGCCTTCCATCAACAGGTTTTCCCGTGTAGACCTGCATATTCCAGGCATAGCTGCTCCTGGCATCACATGCTGCCCAGATCTTGATTCCATACTTGCCTGGTTTGCTTGGGATGTACTGCTTGAAGGGACAGCGACCTCTGAAACGGACCAGGCGCTCGTCAACTGTCACCTCAGGGCCTGGATTGTACATCAGTGGTAGGCGCTCCACCCACCTGTCCCAAACGTTCCTGATGGCAGCGAGTTTGTAATTTCGCCAGCGGGCAGGTCTTGTATCTCTGTTATCAAATCGGATAACTCTCGACAGGACATGAAACTGCTGTAATGACATAGTGGACCGGAATATAGGCCTCCCGCACTCCGCATCCCACAGACTCTTTGTAGCCTCATTGTTTGACCGATATACTCCTGCTAGAATCAACAGACCTATGTAGGCTTGAAGGTCTACCTGGTCCAGTGCTCTCCATGTGTCCCCAAACACACGCCTCCCCTCCAGGTTTGTCATGTCCAGTACAATTTCCTCAATGGACTCTGGTAAAAACAGTTGGAAGCTGGACTTGATGTCATCCACACAAGATGTAGCAAACCGCGTTGGTCCTGGTGTCATCCTTATGATGTTTTCCACTCTCGCTCTGCTTGCTCTAAACAATGTTTAGTCTGGAAGGTCTGGTTCGGATGGGCAAATAAGCACGGGAAAGAGAAGGGTTCCCATAACAAACACCTAATTGTTTAGTTTGAAATGTGTCAAACTTTATATATGAGGTATTTGAACAGGTCTGATACATCCTGGAATGTTGTAGCTTGTTACAACTTGTGTTATCCATTAATTTCCTATGGCGGTCATTTTTGACCGGGAACACCACCGATGTTACAAAGTTGACTAAAACCTCAAAATTCAATGCCAGTGGTTAGTCAGCAATTTTATATGTTCAAATGCCTAGTGTGGAAGATATCATAAGGCCTTGAGGCAATCAAATGTAAAACACAATATTTATGATTGATGAAAGTTGCTCTCGGTCAGATTTGACCGGGAACACAACCGGAGGGTTAAGCCTGATTGAGGCCCTTGAAAGGAAAGATTTTAACCTTCTCCTTTTGGTTTCCAGAGTACGCTCGAACATTGAAATGGCTTGTGTCATCAACCCAGTTCTGTAAACTCATCAGAACATCAGAACACCCAGGACACCCCGCCCACCCCCCCACCCCCAAACGCCACCCTCCACAACACTAAACGCGGGAAAGGGGAAAAAAATCATTCGGCGCAGACAAAGTGACAGATGACATTATCATTTAGATAATCTCAGTGGACGGGGGGATGGAAGTGTGAATCGCTGTCATCCTAGATAGGGAACCTATACAATATGATATAGGGCTCGGAAGTAACACACAAATATTTCCTCATACACATGAAATATGTTTGTTTACACTATCCATTCATACATTTGAAGGGGTAAAGGAGGATGTGAGATGTTTGTTTGAGAAAGCGGATTCGCCTCGTGTGAGTTTGAGCCAGTGTGTGGTTCGCCAGCTGGTTGGGCCTACAAGCTGTATTTTGTTGTACATTCTCTGGCGTTGAATAGCAGTTGTAGGACCCCCTGCTGGGACGGTAATTGCACAGGCTTGTCGTTCAGGGAGAGGCTTGTCTAGGGGCGGCCAGGCGGAAAACCTCTGTGCCATCCTCATGCCACCTTTGAGTAGAACAAGACAATCCCAGCAGTAGAGCCATCTGCTTCAGCACCGTCCCGTCAGCTGGCTGGACCAATGGGAGCGGCCTCGGGCAGCTGCTCCACGCCCTCTGCCCCGCTGCCCCCTGGCCTGGAAGGGGGCAACTTGTTACTGGGAAGCAAGAGGAGATGGCTGCACTGACAAGTGCACTCCCTGTTGAATGGCTAGGTCTCATTATCAGAGTTAGGGGGGAAGAGGAGGGGGGAGGGGGACCCTACGACAAGGCCCCCTGCTGCGTCCTCCCCCCCTTCCACACAAATGACAACCCTCAGCGCTTTAGAAGGCACAGGTCCTTTCAGCGAGGTGACAATGTGTTGGCTAAATTGTGAGAAACAGAACCATTCCATTCCCATACCCATGCTAGCCTGCTGGCAATTCAGGATGCTTTTTTGAAAGATAAATAATTACTTTGTTGCCGTTGTAGTACCCAATAGGAATAAAAACCATGTTCACACAGACTTGGACTACCCATCTTCCGTCGTAGACTGAAGACCCATCTCTTCAGGTTACATCTTAACTGCTCCTCCTGAGACATCTTCTGACCCTCACCACTACGTCTCCTAAAGACACCCGCTTTCCCCTCTACTGTGTCCCTAAGAACTTCTATTGCCCCCCTTGTACTGTTTCTCAGTTTCTCCAGTAAAAAAAAAAAAAAAGTTTTAGTAGAAGGCGATAAGGTAGGGAGAAGGTTTTTCCTTCTATCAGTGGCCCCGGGCCCGAGCTAGATTACTCTTCCTGCAACGAATGGTGGATTGCTGATTCACATGCTTGGTATTCAAATGTATTGATTGTAAGTCGCTTTGGAATAAGGCGTCTGCTAAATGCCAAAAATGTAAAATGTAACTTGGATGTTTAGTTGTAATGTTCACTATTTATATGCATCTATGGTAATGGTATTCATAGATTTATTTTTTATAGCACTCCTATAGGATTTGATTTTTAATTACTAAACAATGAGGTGCAAAGCTTTGCCAGGCTTGAACTGACTATCTTGTTTCAACAGAGGAGGAGGAGGAGGAGGAAACGGCTCCAGCAGAACCAGAGGTTGAGACCCAAACTGAGAAACCAGTCCAGAAGAAGGAGGAGGAGGAAGGTAGGCTAGAGTTCCTTGATATACTCCTACACTGGGTCTCTCACTAACAATGCTAGAATTCAACTGCAACAGGTGACAACTATCAAAGGCATTGTATGTGAAACAGTATTGATGGAATTTCATGTATTTATTTAAAAATTCAACAACCATTGAATTTCATGAATAAGACATTCTGATACTTATGGAATCAACTTCTTAAAATGAAAATGATTGCATGTCGTTGTGTTTGAAATTGATTGGAATTGTACAACACACACACACCTATGAGGTAGTCATTTATAGTCATTTATGTCTGTCTGTAGCACCCCCACATGAGCTGACAGAGGAGGAGAAGCTGCAGATCCTGCACTCTGAGGACTTTATGACCTTCTTCGACCATAGCACTCGTATGGTGGAGCGAGCGCTGTCTGAACATGTGGACATATTCTTTGACTACAGCGGCCGCGACCTGGACAGCGACCGCGACCTGGAAGAAGGGTAAACGGCTAACATCACACTTTTACTTTATTTTACAAGACAGCTACAGTTTCTGTTGTATTTTGACCTTTCTTCTTTTTGTATTTTCTTTTTTTTATTATATTATATTATTTTCTAGTGAGATCCAGGCAGGGGCCAAGCTGTTTCTGAACAGGCAGTTTATGGACGAGCGCTGGTCCAAACACCGTGTTGTCACCTGTCTGGATTGGTCCCCTCAGGTAACAGCCTTGCACCGTCACAACCAGGTCATCATCATGACTCTCCCCTTCAGGGTCTTAGTCACTGTGGGAAAACCCACGTCATTATTTTTAATGTCAATATACAAAACACAGTTATTTGAGCTTTCACTGGCCTGCTATAGCTTTTTGTCTCATAATTGAGCCACTTATTGTTTGCTATTATAAGTATAAAGATTGTTAATGCGTTGAAATTACTTATCAAGCTGGTGGCTTAATTCTGTTTGATTTACGTGACACTTATTTAGCATATTATACATTTAGCCACAATGCCCCAGGAACCTCGAACTTATGTCACGCACAAATTGTCACTTAGTTGGAGTCCATAATGATTTGTTTCCCCTTACGTCTCTCTTCATTTGATTCAGAGTTCTACAATGGCTTCTGACATTGATTGAACACCAACTCATTGTTCAACAACCTTGCTTGCTCAGAGCGATATCCATCCCCCTTGTGCTAAATTGTGTATTCACAAACTGTAGACTTCAGTTTTAACAATATGAGAAGCAGCAGAGGTTAATGGTTTGTTTACATCTGGTAAACAAACCTGGTAAACAAACCATTCACAGAGGACGCCATAGCGACGACTCTCCACGCCACTCTATCCCACCTGGAGAGGGGAAACAGCTACGCGAGACTGCTCTTCGTGGACTTCAGCTCCGCCTTTAACACCATCCTTCCAGACAGGCTAGTGACCAAACTACTAGACCTGGGTCTATCACACTCTATATGTGCGTGGATCAAGGACTTCCTGACCGACCGCCCCCAGAGGGTGCGGGTGGGCCCCCACACCTCCACAGCCCTCAGCCTCAGCACTGGGTCACCCCAGGGCTGCGTGCTAAGCCCCATCCTCTACAACCTCTACACCCACGACTTCACCCCCATCCACCCCAGCAACTACATCGTAAAGTTTGCAGACGACACCACCGTGGTGGGATGTATCTCGGGGGGGGACGAGGCGGCGTACAGGGATGAGGTAGAGCAATTGAGCAAGCTGTGCAAGGTTAACAACCTGCTGCTAAACAAGTCAAAGACCCAGGAATTCATCGTAGACTTCAGGAGGAAAAAGTCCGAGATCCTGCCCCTGCTCATCGACGGAGAGAGCGTGGAGATAGTCTCAACCCTCCGATTCCTGGGACACAACATGCGGGATGACCTGGCCTGGAAGGACAACACTAAAGGCACCATCAAGAGGCCACAACAGCGGCTATACACCCTGAGATGCCTCAGGAAACAACACAACAAGAAGGAGATACTGGTGGCCTTCTACCACGGCGCAGTGGAGAGCATCCTCACCTTCGGCATCTCCAACTGGTTCCACAGCTGCACAACAGCGGAGAGAAACGAGCTACAGAGAGTCGTGAGAACAGCACAGAAGATCACCGGCGCCCCCCTCCCCTCTCTGGAGGAGCTGTACAAAACACGCTGTCTCAGGAGGGCCTCCAAGATCTCCAAGGACCCGACCCACCCTGGGCACGAACACTTTGTCAAGCTGCCCTCGATGTTATGACACGGGGGCGAGGGAGCTCAAGGACACGACACCGGAGGCAGAATACAGTGTTAGCCCCGTAGGGTATTTATTTACAGTGCAGGTGGGTGGAAACACAGATGATGAGTCCGGAGGTTTCAGCCTGGCGGGCTGGGGGTTTCAACCTGGCGGGATGGCGGTAGTGGTTGGCATGGGCTGTGGAGGAACAGGAAAGCAGGGTAAGTCTCCACGGTAGGCCAGTACGTAAGATATCAACGAATCACAAGAATAGGCACAAGAGCAAAGTTCATAACTAATCACAGAGGATACTTGCCAGGTCATTCTTAGGGAAGAACTGACGATGAATGGAGGGAGTCCAGGGTAGATGTAGCCAGAGGGTTGATTGGGAGTGGAGACAGGTGTGTTGGTTTGACTGTGGCTGGATAACCCTCCAATCACCGGGAACGAGCTTCACCTGCGGCGGAGAGCACGCTGTGCTCGAGTTGTGGGGGCGGGTGCTCGAGCTGTGGGGGCGGGGGAGGGCGTGTGTGACGGCCCAGCCGTAACAGGACCCCCCCCCGAGGGGGAGCCTCCTGGCGACCGGCCCGGAGCCTCCGGGTGGGCCCGATAGAAGTCCCTGAGGAGGACTGGGGACATGATCTGGGACCGGGGAATCCAGCTCCGTTCCTCTGGGCCATATCCTTCCCAGTCCACCAGGTACTGGAAACCCCGGCCACAGCGACGAGCCCTGAGGAGCCTCCTTACCGCCCACTGGGGGTGGCCATCCACCAACTGAGGAGGGGGCGGTGCAGGGGCTGGTGGCATCAGGTCGCTGGCGACATGGGGCTTAACCCGGGAGACGTGGAACACCGGGTGGATCCGACGGAGGGAGTGAGGGAGGACCAGCCGGATGGCAGCGGGGTTGATGACCCGGTCGATGGCGTAGGGGCCGATGTACCTCGACGCCAACTTCCGGGAGGGGACATTGAGGGGGAGATCCGCCGTGGAGAGCCAGACCCTCTGGCCCACCTGGTACACCGGAGCTGGAGTGCGACGACGGTTGGCGCTTCGGGTAGTTCGGGCGGTGGCCCGAAGCAAGGCCGAGCGTACGGAGGTCCAGACCCGACGACAGCGAAGGAGGTGTGCCTGGACTGATGGTACCGACGCTTCGCCCTCCTGGGTAGAAAGCAGGGGTGGCTGGTACCCCAAGGAGCACTCGAAGGGGGACCGGCCGGTGGCTTCATTCACCATGGCGTTCAAAGAGTACTCCACCCAGGGTAGGTCCTTGCTCCAGGAGGATGGATGGAGGGAGGACATGCAGCGGAGTGCCGACTCCAGGCTCTGGTTGGCTCTCTCCGCCTGCCCATTGGTCTGGGGATGGTAGCCGGAGGAGAGGCTGGTCGTGGCCCCACTGCATCACCTTGGTCCTGACGGCGTCCGGGACGAAGAGACGGCCGGGGGACCCCGGTCGGGGATCTGGCTGGGTGCGCTGTGCAGCTCTGACCACCGCCTCGATCTCCAGGGTGACCACTCCAACGACCCGGGAGGATGGAACGATGGTGTCAGGAGTGGTGGGTTCCTCCTCTGCGGCATGGAGCCGAGAAAGGGAGTCAGCCTTGGCGTTCAGGGAGCCCGGACGGAACGTGAGGTGGAAGTTAAACCGCCCGAGGAATAGGGCCCAGCGTGCCTGACGGGAGTTCAACCGCCTGGCCGACTTGATGTAGGTTAGGTTCTTGTGGTCCGACCAGACGGTGAAGGGGTGCTCTGCGCCCTCCAGCCAGTGCCGCCACTCGTGGAACGCCTCCACCACCGCCAGCAGCTCGCGGTTCCCGATGTCGTAGTTGGCCTCGGCGGAGGTATAACGGCGGGAGTAGAAGGCGCAGGGGTGCACGGTCTGGTCCTCCGATCGTTGGGAGAGCACGCCACCGACGCCCGTGTCTGAGGCGTCCACTTCCACAATGAAGGGCCTAGAGGGGTCTGGGTTGATTAGGACCGGCGCCGAGGTGAAGAGCCTCTTCAGGTCACTGAAGGCAGCGCTGGCTGCTGGTGTCCACGTGAACTGGCGCAGGGGGGAGGTGAGGGCAGTGAGGGGGGCGGCTACCCGGCTGAAGTCCCGGATGAATCGCCGGTAGAAGTTGGCAAAGCCGAGGAATGACTGCAGCTGTTTCCGGGTGGTAGGTTGGCCCCACTCGACGACGGCCCGAGTCTTCTTGGGGTCAGGGCGAGTCAACCCACCCTCCACGATGAGCCCCAGGAATTCCACAGAGTGAGTGTGGAAAGAGCACTTCTCAGCCTTAATGAAAAGGCGATTCTCCAGTAGGCGCTGGAGGACTAGGCGGACATGTTGGACATGCTCCTCAGGGTTCCTGGAGAATACTAGGATGTCATCCAGGTAGAGGACGACAAAGATGTCCAGCATGTCCCTGAGGACGTCGTTCATGAGGGCCTGAAAGACGGAGGGGGCGTTAGTGAGACCAAAGGGCATGACCAGGTACTCATAGTGGCCACGGGGGGTCTTGAACGCCGTCTTCCACTCGTCACCCTCACGAATCCGGACCAGATGGTAGGCGTTCCGGAGGTCCAGCTTAGTGAAGATGGTGGCCCCAAGGAGGGGCTCAAAGTTGGAGCTCATGAGGGGGAGAGGATAGGTGTTCCGGACGGTGATGGCATTGAGCTCACGGTAGTCAATGCATGGCCTGAGGGTTCCATCCTTCTTCTTCACGAAGAAAAACCCCGCTGCCACCGGGGAGTGTGATGGACGGATGAGCCCCTCAGCCAGACAGTCGGAGATGTAGGTGTCCATGGCTGCCTTCTCCGGGGGGGCAAGGTTGTAGAGGCGACTGACCGGAAGTTTGTTGCCAGGGCGGAGCTCGACGGCACAGTCGTAGGGCCGGTGAGGCGGCAGGGTGCGAGCACGCTCCTTGCTGAAGGCCTCTCCGAGGTCGTGGTAGACCTCTGGGATGGAGGAGAGGTCAGGGGGAGCCGGAGGCGGTCGCAGAGGCGATGTGGGGGTATGGGCGGCACGGAGGCACCGGGCGTAGCATGCGGTACTCCAGCTCAGGATACGTCCCTCACCATAGCTGACATGGGGAATGTGGAGCTCGAGCCACGGTCGTCCCAGGATGAGCGGGGACTGGGGGGTCTTGAGGATGTAAAACCGGATCTCCTCCACATGGTTCCCAGAGACGGTCAAGGAGAGGGGTGTAGAGCGGTGGGTGAGAGGCCCCAGGCTGTGTCCGTCTAGGGCTGAGACGGAGAGGGGGGTCTCGAGGGCAACGAGGGGAACGGCAGCTGAGCGGGCCAGCTGGGCGTCCATAAAGTTCTCGTCTGCTCCCGAGTCAATAATGGCCTCGACCGTGAGGTTCTGCCCCTGCCAGGAGAGGGTGACAGAGAACCTGGCTGGGCTGGTGGTAGGTGGGGATTGAGAGACACGGCTCACCCGGATTCCCCCTTCGGGTGAGCCTGCCCTTTTGATAGGGACGGGCAGGTGTCACGGAGGTGTCCCTTCTCTCCACAGTAGAGGCACAGGCCCTGGGCCCTTCTCCTCTCCTTCTCCGCCGTGGTGAGGCGGGCTCGACCAAGCTGCATCGGCTCCTCGCCAGTGCATGGGGTGTAGGTCGACTCCCGTGCGGAGGAGGGGTTGGCTGTGACGATAGGGTCCTGGGGGCGTGGCGAGCTGGTCTGGTAGCGCCCTCTCTCTCTCCGACGCTCCCGGGAGCGCTCGTCAACGTCGATGGCTAGGGCCACTAGTTCGTCCAGGGCGGCGGGTCTGTCCCGGACGAGCTCGTCCTTGATGGCCTCACTCAGCCCCTGGCGGAAAGCAGATCGCAGTGCCCTGTCATTCCATCCGCTTCCGGCTGCCAGGGTGCGAAACTCGGTAGAGTAGGCCGCCGCGGTCCGGTTCCCCTGGTGGAGTGACATCAGTCGCGCCCCGACCTCCTGTCCTGCAGTGGGGTGGTCGAAAACCCTCTTGAACTCCGTGAGGAAGGTAGCGTAGTCACCGAACAGGTCAGGGCGGGCGCAGAGGGTGGCCTGGACCCAATTCAGGGCGTCGCCGGTGGTGAGGTTGGTGATGAACGCCACCCGGGCTGCCGGCGACCAGAACTGGCTGGGCTGATGCGAGAACACCAACTCGCACTGGAGGATGAAGCCTCGGAACTGGGCGAAGGCTCCGTCGAAGGGGCGGGGGCTGGCTAGGTGGGGCTCCCGTGGCTGTCCAGTAGGTGGTGCCGGTAGCTGGGCAGGGTCAGGGAGAGCAGGGGGGGGGGCAAAGGCTGCGAGCGCGGCCACCTGCGCTGTAAGCGCTTGGGTCGTAGAGATGAGGTGCTGCATCTGGGTGGCGCGGTGCTCCTGGTTAGCCTCCTGGGTTGTCATGCGAGTGTTCAGGGCCTGGCACGCTGTAGCGGCCGCCTGGAGGAGGTGAGTGTGTTCAGCGAGGATCTGGATAGCCGTCGGGCCGGATCCAGGGGTGGGAGATGGTGCCCGGTCCTTCGTGTCGTCTGAGCCCAATTGCATGGTCAGTTCTTCTGTTATGACACGGGGGCGAGGGAGCTCAAGGACACGACACCGGAGGCAGAATACAGTGTTAGCCCCGTAGGGTATTTATTTACAGTGCAGGTGGGTGGAAACACAGATGATGAGTCCGGAGGTTTCAGCCTGGCGGGCTGGGGGTTTCAACCTGGCGGGATGGCGGTAGTGGTTGGCATGGGCTGTGGAGGAACAGGAAAGCAGGGTAAGTCTCCACGGTAGGCCAGTACGTAAGATATCAACGAATCACAAGAATAGGCACAAGAGCAAAGTTCATAACTAATCACAGAGGATACTTGCCAGGTCATTCTTAGGGAAGAACTGACGATGAATGGAGGGAGTCCAGGGTAGATGTAGCCAGAGGGTTGATTGGGAGTGGAGACAGGTGTGTTGGTTTGACTGTGGCTGGATAACCCTCCAATCACCGGGAACGAGCTTCACCTGCGGCGGAGAGCACGCTGTGCTCGAGTTGTGGGGGCGGGTGCTCGAGCTGTGGGGGCGGGGGAGGGCGTGTGTGACGGCCCAGCCGTAACACTCGAACAGGAGGTACAGGACCCCGGCCGCTAAGACAAACAGACTGAAAAACAGCTTCTACCACAGGGCCGTCAAGGCCCTGAACACAGAAAAGGCCTAAGTTCTGGGCCCAGGACAGTCCGGACGGATTGTATGGCAGCTAGTGCTGAGGCACAAACATGTACATTTTCAAGCCTGCAAACTGTGACACTTTAAAATAATGTGAAAAAATACTTTCTTGTGCAATATGACAACCCTAGTTGACTATCTGTGCAGTATAGTACAGTGGATTGTGTACATAGCCTTTATTGATGTAAACCAGCTCCTTACCTTCTTGTGATTTTATGCATCTATGCTTTTTCTAAAATGTGTTTCTTTTTCCTTTCCTAAACACCAGGGGAGCCTCCCCTCCTAAATTTCGTTGTTTGGTACCTGTACTGTAGCAATGACAAATAAAGTCTATCTATCTATCTAAGTGTTTGAAAGCAGGGTCGTTCAAGCCATTCTTTCTTCAGCCATCTCTGCCAGTGTTTTTAGTGTGCGCTGAAGGGTTGAGTTTCAAAGGTCCTCAATGACCTGCAGCGGCCAACTTTTACTATTATGGTTGGTTCAGCTCTTCTCAGAAGTCTAGTGCTTAAAACATTATGCACAGTCGTAGCTTTAAGATACAAACTTTATTTACCAGACTGCTGTTGGTAGAAAAAGTTTCCCGGCCATAAATCTTGTTGAAGGAGGGGCGGTTACACATTCTACTAGGCATTCAGTGGCACCGCGGAGAGCAGGGGAGGCTTGTTCACATGGAGCCAAGCCTGGGGGCCATGTCTACTTCCTCCTGACATTCATTTGGGCTGATTTGTCTGTCACCAGTATCCTGAGCTGCTGGTTGCCTCATACAACAACAACGAGGACGCCCCCCACGAGCCGGACGGGGTGGCCCTGGTCTGGAACATGAAGCACAAGACCACGCCCGAGTACGTCTTCCACTGCCAGGTATTGAAGCACCCCCCCCCCCCTCCCCTCTGCCTCATGGGTGGCTCTACCTGACGAGTGTGGAACACTGCCAACCGTCCCTCCTTCCCAAGCTTCCCCCACCCCCCCCCATCCTCCCTTCATCCACACTGTGATTTCACTGGGCTGGCATTTCACCTCCACCACATCTATCCACAAACACATGTTAAGCCCCTTTTCCACTATCGTGCCAGCCCGGGTCGACCCTGCTTCTTTGGTGCTTCTTTGGTGCTTTTCCATTTGTCGGCCCGGGTCGCCTCGGCTCGATTCGGGTCGCTTCTTTAGCTACCCTTCTTAACCAGGAACCAAATTTAGACCTGGAACCTTTTTGCCAGGCTGCGTGTGACGTGTGACGCTGCACACCGTTGATTGGTCAATGGAAATCGTCATCCCATGTTTTCATCCCATGATTTCTTCGCTAACCGCCATCTTGAAATACCACATTCGCTCTTGGAAAATGTCACTACAGTTTCTGTAATAGCTTATTAATAAAGATTCGAAAAATTATGCTGATGTTACGCTTGCCTGGCTCAGGACAAGGTGACAAAAAGGGAGACGACACATGGGTAACAATAATAGGAGATTTATTAAAGAATAATATGTTAAATGGAAATAATGTTTAAAGTAAATAGTAACAACAACCAAAAAGGCTGCTGGTTGACCAGGAAGAGAACGAGTCCATCAATTTGACCCCCTCTTAAAGTTCCTGGGACAATCAGGATGATCACCCCCACCTGTGCCCATCTGGAACCAAAAGAGAAGGTCAACAGGACAACAGATGTATGGCGCCCACTGGTGGTACCAGTGTGGATCGTCACACTGACCATCGTATTATCTTAGTTTAATGTCATTTCAATGCATCATAGAACTTTTATTTACAACAAGCATAACACAAAAATCGCTATTATGCACCGTCTTTGCCCGTGAATAACACCGGCTGTGAATGTGGTAGAAACACAATACTCCTTTGCTAACTTCACCATCGGTATACGGTCATTTTGAGCCCTTAACCACCGCGCTGACACCCCGAGAAGTTATGCTTTTAACCGTAAACTCAATGAACCGGGAGTTCACCCGCTGCTGCTCGCAGCACCACGCCTGCTGGTTGAAAGTCCCGTTGACAGCGGGGGCAGAGAAAAGTTTTACCAGGGAATTCGCTCCGCGCTGTCGACGGTGATAGGAGTGTAGGATCGACACTATTCAAATGGTTTTGGATTCCCTGTCCTCTCCCCTATCCGGACACGTTTGAATTGTTATCCTAACCCACGGTAATCCAAAGTTATTAACCCGCAAAGCACCGCTTGCTGCTGGATGAAACTCCTGTTGACAGCGGGGGCAGAGAAAAGTTTTACCAGGGAATTCGCTCCGCGCTGTCGACCGTGATAGGAGTGTAGGATCGACACCATTCAAATGGTTTTGGATTCCCTGTCCTCTCCCCTATCCGGACACGTTTGAATTGTTATCCTAACCCACGGTAAACCGAAGTTATTAACCCGCAAAGGGCACCGTGTTTGTCCGTGAATAACACGGCACACAATGATACTACAGTTCATAAAGCAGACAAGTGAAGGCAGTGGTTTTAAGGGTTCAAAAAACATGACTTTATTATGTGTACATAGCTTCCTCTCTCTCTTTCTCTTTCTCTCCCAAAAAAATCACGGTTAGTAATATACCACATGCCGAGGAAAAAGTATACGATAGCTTCAAGTTCCTCCATGTCGCTGTTGTTGTGGCTGTGTTGTGTCTCGTGAAAATATACGTCACCACCATGGCGCGCTTTTATGACGCGTAACTCCGCCTACTATCTCCTACTCCTCCTACTAGTTCCTGGTCTGTTGTGTATAGTGGAAAACCAGAACTGTTCAAAAGCGGGCCGAAGCAAACCGAACCGACCCGACCCGAAGCGATCCGGGCCGATAATGGAAAAGCGCCATTAGTTGGAGAAGACCCGTGGTGCCGGAGCTGACTGGCATCCAAGCTATAGGCAGCAGTAGTATTACGCATGCAGTGTTGTGGAGGGTGGTTAGTTATCATGTATATCTAAACAAGGGCCCTGTGTTCAGCAGGGAGAGCAGGTCCGCTAGTCTGCCTTATTATACTGCATGCCCCGAGGATCCCAGACCAAGACAGGTTGAGTAGAACCACATGTGGCTACCTCCAGAGCGGATGTAGTCGAGGGGCACATTGCTCTGACGAATACAACCCAACAGAAGTGTGAACTCATTTTTCTCCATGCCCTCTAAGTGGGCGGGAAATGTGATTTTCCTCACCGGAGTGTCACATTTTGGAAAAAAACATTTAGATTAATTAATGCGAACATTTGATGAGATGTTTGGGGTCGGTTTATTTAGATATGGGACTACGGGGTGATGACATCAGCCAGACCAACTAAAGACTTGGCAAAAGAGACTGGAGACATAATAAACGTGTATGAATAATGTGGACATAATCCATACGTGATATATCCTGTCTTGAGGCAGCCTGCAGGAGAAGGCCAAGCCATGAGTGGTGAGGTGTGAGTCATGGAAAACACAGGATTGTTAAACTCTAAAAAGAAAATAAGCAGCACGCTATACAGTGTGCTGGCATAGCGCTGCGTTACCGTGAATGGCCAGGTCTGTATATTATTTCTAGCGAGTCTGAAATTGGGGGCAGCACGCAGCCGTCATTGATTGGAGGTGACATCTGACATTACCAGAGAGACCTGTCGTCCGACCGTCTCCATGTCACTCTCTCTCTTTCTTTATATCTCTCTCTCTCTCTCTCTTTTTCTCTCCCTTTCTCCCTCTCTGCTAGTCTGCTGTGATGTCAGTAGCCTTTGCCAAGTTCCACCCCAACCTGGTTGTGGGGGGGACGTACTCTGGTCAGATCGTCTTGTGGGATAACAGGAGTAACAAGAGGACCCCGGTGCAGAGAACACGACTATCAGCGGCCGCACACACGGTACGACACAGAACTGTTCGTAACACACAGTACTACATGGCACAATATAGAACTGTGTATTGGGGTAATCTGGGATTGTTACATCCAGTTTTTTACTTTTCTATACACCGCGTTCCAAATTATTATGCAAATGATATTTTTCTCAGATGTTCCTAAATAGTCGATGCAAATGACAATCAGTATAATTTTCAAGTCATCAACCGTTAGAGTATAATTCAAATTTTATTGAACAAACCTCCCAATGATAACAGTATTTTTTTTTTAAAATAAAAAACTCAAAATGCACTGTTCCAAATTATTATGCACAACAGAGTTTCAAAACATTTTATAGGTTGTAAAGAACTAAAAATGGTAATTTGATGAATTTAGGGTTAGGAGGTCATATTAGGAGGTCATATTTACTGAAATCAAAAGCTATTTCAAACAAAATCATCTCAACAGGTCAAGTTACATGTTAACATAGGACCCCTTCTTTGATATCACCTTCACAATTCTTGCATCCATTGAACTTGTGAGTTTTTGGACAGTTTCTGCTTGAATTTCTTTGCAGGATGCCAGAATAGCCTCCCAGAGCTGCTGTTTTGATGTGAACTGCCAATGACACAGAGGTATTCTTTGCAGCATGACATGGTGCATTGTCATGCATGAAGATGATTTTGCTACGGAAGGCACGGTTCTTCTTTTTGTACCACGGAAGAAAGTGGTCAGTCAGAAACTCTACATACTTTGCCGAGGTCATTTTCACACCTTTAGGGACCTTAAAAGGGCCTACCAGCTCTCTCCCCATGATTCCGGCCCAAAACATGACTCCGCCACCTCCTTGCTGATGTCGCAGCCTTGTTGGGACATGGTGGCCATCCACCAACCATCCACTACTCCATCCATCTGGACCATCCAGGGTTGCACGGCACTCATCAGTAAACAAGACTGTTTGGAAATTAGTCTTCATGTATTTCTGAGCCCACTGTCATGCTGCAAAGAATACCTCTGTGTCATTGGCTGCTATAGGCATAAAAGGAGAGAAACTCATGGTGTGGCCCCCATCTTCCCCTGACCTCAACCCTATTGAGAACCTTTGGAGCATCCTCAAGCAAAATATATATGAGGGTGGGAGGCAGTTCACATCAAAACAGCAGCTCTGGGAGGCTATTCTGGCATCCTGCAAAGAAATTCAAGCAGAAACTGTCCAAAAACTCACAAGTTCAATGGATGCAAGAATTGTGAAGGTGATATCAAAGAAGGGGTCCTATGTTAACATGTAACTTAACCTGTTAAGATGTTTTTGTTTGAAATAGCTTTTGATTTCAGTAAATATGACCTCCTAATATGACCTCCTAACCCTAAATTCATCAAATTACCATTTTTAGTTCTTTCCAACCTATAAAATGTTTTGAAACTCTGTTGTGCATAATAATTTGGAACAGTGCATTTTGAGTTTTTTATTAAAAAAGAAAATACCGTTATCATTGGGAGGTTTGTTCAATAAAATTTGAATTATACTTTAACGGTTGATGACTTGAAAATTATACTGATTGTCATTTGCATCGACTATTTAGGAAAATCTGAGAAAAATATCATTTGCATAATAATTTGGAACGAGGTGTACATTCGCCATTGATTCTTTAAGAATATAACTTATAAGCCCCATGAACATAGTTCAACTAAGACTCCAGAGTGTATGACTGTGACAGTGTGTTACATCCAGAGACTCATTGTTGATCTTGGCCCCTCTTTTCCCTACAGCACCCAGTGTACTGTGTGAATGTGGTGGGCACTCAGAATGCCCACAACCTCATCAGCATCTCCAACGACGGACAGATGTGCTCCTGGAGCCTGGACATGCTGTCTCAGCCACAGGTATCACATGGAGGAATGTGTCTTATCGTCATCACCACAATGAGATGGGATTGGGATTGTATTTTTCCACATTTGTAGAATTTTTTCCACAAGGTTAGAGGGAGACAGAGACAACAGTATCTGTCACTGTTCTCCATATAGGCTTTACTGTCTCCATTCATAGTGAATGTCAAACATAGGAACCTCAGTAGGTTGGTGAATGGTGCCGAATATTTTTTTTTCTCTCCTGGCATTAACCTTCTAAAGCAACTCATTTTTCAAAATCAAGGAAATTAACTCTGCTAGCCATGTCATTCCGACTGCGCTGCCAAACCCCCATGTCAAATGTTAATCATTTATAAAGTGCTAGCTGAATTTAGATTATGCATTAATAAACTGTCAAGTTATAGGCTGAGGTTAGCCCTAGTGTGTGTGTGTTAACATGAAGGCAGGGCAGAGATCTGGTTCTGAATGTTATTCTCCCCCCCCCTCCTCCTCCCTCTCTTACAGGACAGCCTGGAGCTGGTGTTCAAGCAGTCCTGTAAAAAAAAAAAGGCTGTAAATGTCACCTCCATGTCTTTTCCCCTCGGAGACGTCAACAACTTTGCGGTGGGGAGCGAGGACGGCTCTGTCTACATGGCATGTCGTCATGGAAGGTAGCTATAGCTGCACCAATCGCTAGGCTGCCCCTCATGTCCCTGTCCCCACTGGACACCTACTGTACAACAGGAAACTGAGGAGGCTTGTTAGGTCCCGGGTTAAAACAGTGTGTCAAATAAATATACCCCCCCCCCCCTCACTTCCCAAAACTAAATGAATCCAACACTTGATCTCCTGCTGCTTGAGGTTTCACTCCTACCCAGCCATCCTGTTTTTCTTTCAGCTTCTGTCAGTTGTGTTTGTAAAGGTTGTTCAACATAAACATGGCACACATGGAGGGGAAACAAATACAATTTTTGCCCTTCTTTTTTCATTTGAGTTTTTTCTTTTGTCTCTCTCTCGGAGTGAGAGAGTTTGTTTAAAACCGGTTGCCCCATAGAGACATGAAACCAGAGGTCGCCTGACAATGCTTTAATTCGAGAACGAGTCGCTTCAGTACACAGTCACTGCGTCGTCCAGTAGTGAGGCAACAGACAAGGCAGCGTCTCTCGAATCAGAGCGCGTCCATGGGAGAGCGGGATGTCCATGAGGGATGTGGTAGTACAGTCCTGTGTTATGCCCAGAGACCGCAGAGAGAGAGAGGGGATAGTGAGCAGAGAGGGGATAGTGGCCATGATTTGCATGGCAGGATCACGGCTGTAATTGAGGGAATGATTTTCCACCTCATTTACAATGGTATGATACTCTCATCCCAGTTAATAACGCATAAGCATCACTCATGCTGAGTATTTACCTCTCGGGGTAATTATCAGAGCCCTAGTATGGTAACAGCTCAGTGCCATGTGACCAGGCAGAGTGGAAGCAGCGCCATACCACTGTGCGTTTTAAATAATGAAGGTGAATACTGCTGCGGTCCAGCAGTATCTCTTGAAATCAGTGTGTTATGCCCGACCAAAACAAAGGCCTTGAGCGAAGTGTCTGTATATTGTCACATACAGTATGTATTGTCACATATTCAATTGTAGACTATATCATGATATATTAGTAACATTTAGATCACGTGCTGGCTGTCAATTTATACTGAACAACAACTTGATATGATAGTGATGTGATTGGTTGGTCAGTGTTTGGTGCTTACTCCCTGTGTATCATCTTTGTGGTCCACAGTAAAGCAGGCATCAGTGAGATGTTTGAGGGCCACCATGGACCAATCACAGGGATCGACTGCCACACAGCCGGAGGGCCCATCGACTTCTCACACCTGTTTGTCACTTCCTCCTTCGACTGGACAGTCAAGCTGTGGAGCACCAAGGTACAATCCTTCAATACCCCACAATGCCCTTTTATATTTAGCTCTGGCTGTTCAGATTTTCTTAATGTGTTTTCACATCCCTCTCTCTCTCTCCTACAGAATAACAAGCCATTGTGCTCGTTTGAGGACAACTCAGACTACGTCTATGATGTCATGTGGTCTCCCACTCACCCAGCTCTGTTTGCGTGTGTGGATGGAGAGGGCCATCTTGATCTGTGGAACCTCAACAACGACACTGTAGTTATTTTTTCTGTCTGACAGCCTTTTCACATGATCTTGCACCGTCTCCAACTCACAACTCTCATTTGTTACTGATCCCATCATCTGTTGTCTTGTTTTTTCCAAAATCAGTGAACCATCATTTGGTGTACTTGGTACAAGTTAGATTACCATAAGAACCCATAGAGACACTTATAGCCCTAATAGTGTTATACAGATTTATACATACACCTTTTTTTCAGGTGAGAGAGTAAAGTCAAAATGACATTATCTGACTGGATTGCCCACAGCAATCCAATATTCAATTATAATTATGTTATAAATGTATATGGCTATTAGATTATAAATACTCTGGCTGTTTTGTTTACCTTTTGGTTGACAGCAAAAGGGAGAGAGGATGATAGGGAGGGAGAGAAGGAGAGAGAGCAGGATGGTGTCGGCTCGGCACACCAGAGAGAGAGAGAGCAAGAACCAGGTGAGAAAGTGGACAGGTAGTCAAGACCACATAAGTAAGTAGCCTTGAGAACCGATGGTTCTGGAGCCTAATGGCCCATAGGGCAGGAGCCTATCTCCTGTTTCTGTAGCGTGAGGCGGCTTAATGTACAAGTACACCCCTGGACATGACGCTGGTATGAGGCAGGGTCTTACCCCCTGGGGGGGGGGGGGGGTCCATGCCACGGTCCATGCCACCCCCCCAAGGCAGCAAACCTAGGGGAAACACTGATCAGTGTTGGTGTTATGAGGGTCTTGGCAGACACGGTGTTGTTTTGTTAGGTTCCTACAGCCAGTACCACTGTAGAGGGGAACCCAGCCCTGAACCGCGTGCGATGGGCCCACTCCGGCAGAGAGATCGCTGTGGGAGACATTGATGGACAGATCCGTGTCTATGATGTTGGAGAGGTGAGAGGCAATATTTGTATAATAGAAAAATATGACAACTGGGAAATGCATTGCGTAGAGTGAACTATACTTGAACTAGATTTGACAAACATAAGAATGTGTTTATTCATGCAGAATTATTGCAGATCATAAATAAGAAATAAACCAAGATGATTGCGGCTCAACAGGGTTGTTCTCTGTATCTGAAGCGGAGGTTAGGGGCCAGAATTATAGAGTTTGGCTCCCGAACTCTGGACCACAGTTAAGCCATTGTCAGACCCCTGCTCCCTGGAGTCAGTTCCCGAGGGTCTTGGCCTGACTGCTAAACCCCAGATAGAGAGAGCAGCTCTACCCCCTGATCTCTGCCAGGGAGGGGTCAGGTCTTGGTGACAATTGCCTGTGATCCCCTATACTAGGCCCACGAGAGGGTTGGAGCTTCAATAATATGGGTTAAGATTTTGACACATTTCTCTGTATTGTTTTTCCCTCCAGCAAATCGCCGTTCCGCGCAACGACGAATGGACCCGTTTCGTCCGAACCTTGGCGGAGATTAACGAGAACAGGGACGACGCAGAGGAGCTGGCGGCTCAGCGCCTGTCTGCTTGATCGCCATGGAAATGCCAGTCTAGGGACCAGAGACGGGTGTCTTAATGTTGTGTTGTTCTGATTTGTTCTGTTCTGATTTGTTTGATTTGTTCTGATTTGAGGAAAAGACACGATGACGACATTGTCATCAGGAGTGTGGACATCTTTCTTTGGAGACATTGTAGTCCGATTTAATACACCTACTTTACTTGGATACTCCATGCACCGGTCTCCACTGGGATAAGTGATAGGGCTATCAACCTCAGACACTACAAGAAACAAAGCCATCTTACTGCAATACAAATCAGCTGGCATTTTTATCTAGTACTCAAGAACCAGATGCCTTAAGGGTACAATGTCAGCTCCAGGTCTCGTGTCTGAATCCATACGTATACTGTAAGCACGTTGGGTTTAACAGCAAGTCGCGTTTCCCTGGCCACTTGTCTGCCAAACACAAGTATGTATTTGCAGTAATCATTCATGTGTTCACTACCTGTGCCCCATGCCCCTGTTCACTTAAATGGTCGTAAATGTATCACATCCTTACTACAGCCAGGAATGTAGACATCTCATCATAACATTAGCTCATGTGTTTCTATTTACCTTTAACCTAGATGCACCAAAAGTACATTTCTTTTTGTAAAATATCAAAAGTTTGACTTTTCCTCAATCTGAATGTCTTTGTACAATTACTTATGTATTGCTCTTAACATTAAAAGATGTCAGACTGCATCTGTTGATGTTTGTAAAATATGTAGAATGAATATTTGAGGATATGATACTGGTTTGGAAAATGTTTGATATCTGCTGTGTAAATTACCTATCCATACTGTATGTCAGTGGTCACCAACCTTTTTAAGCCCAAGATCCCTGACCTCAGCCTTGGTGAAGGCAAGATCTACCTATTGAAGCGTTGAGAGAAAAAGACAGACAAGATTGAACTTCAAACTTAATGCCTTTTATTTGCCTGTATTTTAATTACATGCAATGCTTTGGTCCAACATTAAAATTGATGCAACAAAAAAAAAAAGACTGTATCAAGCATATCAGGCAGCTGTCTTGCTTTAAGAATTGTACATAACTGAAACGTTAACAAATTGACATTCTTGACTGTAACAGGTTCGGGCACAGAGGGAGACAGACAATATGATTCTGCGGTTTAAGGAACGGGTTTTATTTGTGCAGCTGGTTTGGAGTCCGGTTTGGCTGAGCCTCGCTCAGGGGAGAACGTCTTGCCCGACCCTTCCGGTCGCGGCTCTCCTGCAGCGCTCTCCGACGTCTCTCTACAACCGACTCTCCGCTGCTTCTCCTCGATTCCTCCGTTCTCCGCTCACTGCGTCCTACCGAGGGAGAACAAAGCAACACATTAAGAGGGCACGTTGATGAGGACCCAATTGGCATCCCTTCACCAACCGTCCTGTAGCTCCCTCTGCAGGTCGGAACGCGCCATGTTCCCCACATTGACATTTTGACACTTGACTGACTTAATTATTATTCTTACTTATTAACATTGACAAACATATTTACAATTAGCATTTTATAAAGTAGAACTGTAATGTGTACTTTCTCAGTCAATGCTAAGTGCAGTCATCTTATGCAGCATCACTTTTCACATCAAAACAAAAGTAAAACTAATGTGTACTTTCTCATATTAACATTGACAAACATATTTACAATTATAGCATTTTATAAAGTAGAACTGTAATGTGTACTTGTGTCTCAGTCAGTGCTAAGTGCAGTCATCTTATGCAGCATTACTTTTCACATCGAAACAGTCATGTTACTCACTCAAGTCAGTGTGATGGTTGTGACTGGATACTGTCTACAAGTGCTTTGAAGTTTGGCTCATAGCTACTGACTGCCAGTCTGAGACAGTCTGTGAGGTGTCTGTCAGTAAGGCGGCTCCTGTACTTCGATTTGATTATTTTCATCTGTGAAAATGACATTTCACAGAGATATGTGGATCCAAAGTAGGCACTCACTCTTAGTGCACATGCAGTGAGAAGAGGAAACTTCTCTCTGCTGACAAGTCCCCAAAAGTCACTGTCCCTTGACCTGGCTTTCAGCTCTATGTCATTTTGTAAATCCACCATCTCCATGTCAACTCCACTTGGCAAAGTAAATACTTGCTGGAATTTGGCTGCTACCTGCTCTATATCAATGGGCACAAATGGGTTTGAGACAAATGCAGCAATATCTCCCATGACATCTAACTCGCCAAAACGCCGATTGAACTCTGTTGCCAGTTTGTCCAGGGGAGCACAGTACTGCTCAGGGTGAAAAGCATCATTGTCTTCCAAGGCCTGTGCCATTTTCTCCAGGTTGGGAAAGTGTGTCAGCCTCCCATTCTTTAGGTGTGTGGTCCAAACACCGAGCTTGGCCTTGAACCCATTTACTGCGCTTATCATGTGGGGGAGGTGTCGGTCTTTTCCCTGCAGCTCGTAGTTGAGTGCGTTCAGTTTTGCGGTTATGTCTGTCAGGAACCCCAGGTCCAGTAGCCACGCATCGTCTGACAGTTCCTTGTGCTCCTCGTTCCTTGTAAGTAAGTAAGTAAGTAAAGCTTTATTTATATAGCACCTTTCATACAAGAAATGCAGCTCAAAGTGCTTTACAACAGGAATAAGAACATTACGTGAATACAAACATATATAAAAACATATACATGCATAGAATGAATATAAAAGCAGGGGAAAACAGTAAAAAGAAAACGTAAAGATCTGACTTTCCACACCAATTTAAGTCCTTTGCCTATGAAAATATTTACTACCACTTGCCTTGTCGACAGGAACGTCTTGATCTCGGGCAGCAAGTCGACAAATCGCTGCAGCACTTTGCCGCGACTCAACCACCGCACATCAGCATGGAGAAGCAGGTCTCCGTAAGCAGCGTCGAGCTCGTCCAATAACGCTTTGAATAAGCGGTGCTGAAGCGCTTTCGCTCGAATCGAGTTGACTAGTTTCACCACCAGTGTCATTACATGGGAAAAGTCCAACACCTTACCAGCCAAGGCCTGCTGATGGATCACACAGTGATAATTGACGAAGGAGGGAAAATCAGGGTCATTACGACACAGTCCAATAAATCCATTGCGCGCACCGAGCATTGCTGGGGCCCCGTCAGTAGTAATCGCCACTAGTTTCTGAATGGGTATGTCATTTTCACCGACATATTTTTTGAACTCATTGTAAATATCCACACCCCTTGTTTTCTCCTTTAAGTGCAAAAGAGTGAGGAAATCCTCCTTTGTTGTAGAATCCTGGAAAACCATTTTGACAAATGCAACAAGCTGAGCTGTGTCCATTACATCCACGGATTCATCGAACTGTAATGAGAAATATTCACAGTGTGCCAAATCCGTTAACACTTGTCTGTCCACGTCCTCTGACAGTGACTCGACCCTCCTTGTCACTGTTGCAGGGCCCAGAGGTACACCACGTAGTGCGGTTTTGATTTCTTCTTTGTTTTTGAAGTCACTGAAAACAGTCTCCGCGGTAATGGCTATTGCTTCCTTGACAAATTCTCCATCTGTAAAGGGCTTCTTGTGTTTAGCCAAAAGGTAACTTATCCGAAACGACGCTTCACTAGCAGCCTTATTTTGATTAGCAGGTTTGGTGAAAAGGGATTGCTGGACCTTCAACCCTGATTTCAGCTCGTTAACTTTCCTTGCACGGATAGTGCTCTTTGGCGGGTAGCTGTCTTTGAATTTCTGGTGGTTGGTGTTGTGGTGCCGCTCCAGATTTCCTCTTTTAGCCAGTGCTTGTGGTTGGTTGCACAGCATACATACACACTTGTCTTTCACCACGGTAAAGAGAAATTCTTCTTCCCATTCTGGATTGAAATTATATATTTTGGGTTTCTTCCGTGGAGCTTCCGCCATGCTAGCTATTTCACCAACTGTGTCGATTGTTTTTTGCGAGTCAGTCACGCGTAGTCACGTTTTTTTGCGAGTCACGTGGCAGTACTATTCTCTTATCTGATTGGTCACTTTCATGCAGCATTTGCGACGAGAGAGAGAGAGAGAGAGAGAGAGAGAGAGAGAGAGAGAGAGAGAGAGAGAGAGAGAGAGAGAGAGAGAGAGAGAGAGAGAGAGCGGGACGCGGAAATCCGACGGAAATCCGCGTCTGATTTTTTGGGACAGGGAAAGTCAGTCAAAGATCTACAGGGAAAGTCTGAAAGATCGACCAGTCGATCGCGATCGACGGGTTGGTGACCACTACTGTATGTGGTGTCCAAGGGAGGCTGGTGGATGTAGAAATCATCTGAGGGTTGACACAATTTCTCATTCAATTCCATGAATTACAATGAGCCCATTTCTACCTCCACCAGCCTCCCCTGGTAGTATCTGAGCAAAAGCCTCCACTCACTTATGTGCCCTAGTTCTTACAGGATGTCTCCTACACATTGTGTCATGAGTCTCAGAATGTACTTTTCACACAATTAAAATTAAACCATTTTGATGATTTATTTCAACAAAATATAATAAATACATTTAAATTATTTCCCAAGACCCTGGTCGTGATTTCAAAATATAACACTCTGAAAACATCTGTACATCCTTTCAAGTCTCTGAAATGTGACTGACAAGACATCCTCCTCCCACACCACAGCTTCGCTTAGAGAAACACGGTAACATCACTCCTTTCAGTGCCACAGAGAAGTACAATATGTACAGTAACAACGTGCGAGCGATGCAAAGAAAAACCATAAAAGCACCTATTCATGCAGCATTAAAAGTATGCGAGCTGATATGCTTCATTCTTTTACCACACCATTTCAGAAGGATGAAGGGAGCAAGACATCTTAGGACCCGCGACTCAGCATGCAGCTCTTTAGCCGTTAGCTAGTGGGGGGAGCCAGGTGATGAGGCCTGTGGCTCTTCTTTGGGCACAGCTGGACTGATTGTCACCATTCCGGACCAAACTTGTTCTCCACCCCAGCGAAGGTAGCGGCAGCGAGACGGTACCCTCCTACATGGTCTGGATTTGCTGGAGGCAGGTCTGAGATCCTTGACTTGGGAGTTGGCTCAGAGCCAGCAGGGCGGCTGGAGTGGGGAAAAGATTTGGGCAGGGTGTGAGAAATAAGACACAAAATGTCGACATACTTGTGTGTAACGTAGGTGCACATGACATAAATACTCACTGTCCTCCAAAGTCGATATATAACCATCTCTGCAAGAGTTCATAGGTCACCAGGGTAACACCAAACTGAGGAGATGATCGGCAGACTCGGGCTGATAGGAGCATAGGTGAAAGTGGGCCGGAACGGTCCGGTGCTGCGTTCCGGCAAGACTTTCTGTGCCGGAACGCCGTTGGGGGAAGAGATGCAGCTGCCTGTCAATCAAAATCCGATTGCTGCAGAGTGCAGAAGCAATCACGATTCACGATCCATAATTTCCAACAAGGAAACACATGGTTGACGTTATGTTTCCTTGCATCTATTTTAATACCTTTGAAAAGGACATGTTAACCCGCTTTACAGTAGACCCGACGCGACGTGGTTGGGTGGGCAGCACTGGGCACTGAGACAGTCCGACAGGGATTATCGCTGTCAATATTAAAATGATAATGCAAAGCCATTTGACATTTAATTTTCAAAGTCATGCGCTGCTTTGTAGCTGACAAAATTCAAAAGTACTAGCACTAATGTGAAAAGCACTAATGTGAAAATTACTATGCAATCCCAAAATAGCATATTCATTTGCCACTTTTGCCTGCGTTATTTGAGTCAATATTCAAATTGTAATGCAATAATGTGATACGCAATTGCATTTACATGTTCTAGTAAACACATCCGCTTTGTAGCTGACAAAATTCAAATTTTCATTCTAATGTGAAAATGACTATGCAATCCCAAAATAGCATATTCATTTGCCACTTTTGCCTGCGTTATTTGAGTCAATATTCAAATTGTAATGCAATAATGTGATTAGCAATTGCATGTATATGTTCTAGGAAACACATCCGCTCATTAGAATTGCATTTGAATTTGAATATTGTCTGAAAGAATGCATGCAAAAGTGGAACATGCAAATGCAATCTCAAATTGCATTAACATTTGAATTAGTAGGAGAGAGACAACAAGAACCAGGTGAGAAAGTGGACAGGTAGTCAAGACCACATAAGTAAGTAGCCTTGAGAACCGATGGTTCTGCAGCCTAATGGCCCATAGGGAAGGAGCCTATCTCCTGTTTCCGTAGCGTGAGGCGGCTTAATGTACAAGTTAGTACACCCCCTGGACATGACGCTGGTATGTCGCAGGGTCTTACCCCCTGGGGTCCATGCCACCCCCCCAAGGCAGCAAACCTAGGGGAAACACTGTAGTCTATTTAGTCCGTAAGGCTATTCTAGTTAGTTTTTTTTCCAGATAAACAGGCTTGTTCACCTTTTCTTTTTTAATTAAGGGAGCATCTCACTTTCCTAACATTATTGCCAGATGGGATCAATTTCCAGCCTAACCACAGTCTAAAATATGCCCAGTGTGATCATAAGTAGCCCAATTGGGCGGGAATACGCCTAATCTGGCAACACTGTCCTTATCCTCCGTTCTGAGGAGAAGCTGTCATGTGACACGTCTCTTTAGACAGTTCATTTATAGACAAATGACATTGTTTACAAAAATCTCTTTCTTAGCATCTTCACCCACACAATTTTATGGCGTTTATTAAATATAACAATGTATGACGTTGTGATTAAATGTTAAAAATAATATACATACAGTAGCTATAATGCCGCCCAAAAAAAGGCCACTGCTGCCGACCGACCGGGTCATAAAGCCTAGAACATTTCGGGTTTTCATCAAAGAAACCTGCTATGACACCTAACGTTAGCCCTGCTGCTACTACTGCTGCTACTACTGTTACTCTGCTACCAGGCCTGAACGCGCAACACCCACACACAGTTCAGAAGAGGGGCAGAATGAAGAGGTAGGGGAGGCAACGCCACAGAACTGGGGAGAAGATCAGTGGAGATCCTGGAAAAAAAGAAACCCCTGGCTATTTGCAAATGAGGATGGCCTTGGATGCCTTGCCTGTAAAGAGGCAAAGACTCTCTTACTTTCAGATAAAAAGTTGGGAGTGCATTTGGCGGATGCCTGGATGGATCAATGGGACAGTAAGTAGCCCCGTTCAAAAGCAGTTGAGGAAAAAAACGAGCTGTTGAAATAGCAGAGCTCAAACAAAAGGAAGTGCTTCCTAAGAAAGTAGCAGCACTCACTTCCATTATGTACAAGGAGACAGCAAGTTCGTTCAGGGCAGCCTATACTGTGGCCAGGGCTGGACTGGGACAAAAATTAGGCCCTGCCATATGTCTCAGACCGGCCCAACACAATCGGTCCGACACCGCCGATCAACATGCTGGCAGTCTGTTGAATATACCATTTGTAAAAAAAAAACTATAGAGCGGAGTAAGTGACATGGACAGCAAGTATACCAATGCAAGTGTGAACCAGTGTACTCACTCACTGTTGATGTACTCCACGGTGATGAGACATGGCTGCTGTATCTGTAGTAGGCCTAGCCCCCACAGTCGATCCAGAGAACATATCTGTCAGTTTCTGACATTTTGAGGCATCCTCTGCTAGCTTCTTACTTTTTTTCTCCATAATTTTCTGGGCACCCCCTTTCACTATCTTATCTACGAACATGACACTGCACTTGGGTTGTCGGCCGAGGGATCAGAGTGGGGGAGGGGGCCGATGGACAGCAGGGCCTAAGCATGTGATTGGGCCAGCCCATGTGTTAGTATAAACGGGGGCCGCCGCTTGATTCAGCGCTAGTTGATACCGCGCTATTTTTGGCCACGCTAGTTTGGGGTCGGCCGCACTAGTTTTTTTTAAAATTATTATTTATTTATTTTTGGGGGGGGCGGCCCGACCGGCCCAAAACTAGCGCGGCCCACCTGCCAGCGGGCAGGTAGATTGTATGGCCAGTCCAGCGGTGACTGTGGCTAAAGAAAGGATGCCATATACAAAACTTAATCCAATCATGAAGCTTAATGAGATGAATGGCGCGACAGTCGGCCCTACTCACCGATCAGATCATTCATGTGCCCAGATTGTAGAGCACATTGCACAGGAGATGAAAAAGAAATTCATTTCTAATGTCAAATCACTTAATTCGAGTATTAGCATAACAATAGATGAAAGCACAATTAATGGACGAGCGTACATGATTATTTATGTCAGGTGCGATGTCACTGGAAATGGAGATGTGGACAATGTGTTTTTTGACATAGTTGAACTTGACCAGGGCACAGATGCCGAGTCCCTGTGCAGTGCACTGAAAAACAGCCTTCGAGCAGTGGGAATGGATGATGAATGTCTTCGGAAAAACCTAATTAGCATAGCCACAGATGGGGCGGCCGTGCTAACAGGGAAAGTGAATGGAGTAGACTAATAGCTAGACTGAAACAGGACTTCCCTCGGCTGCAGGCAGTTCACTGCAGGCAAACATCATAAAGGACACCTCGCTCACCAACCAAGGACAATTTGACCCCCTATATTTTTTTTTTTTTTTGTAATCAATTATTTAGTGCAAAACAGTACACATGAAAAACTCACATTAATACACCAAACAAAATAAGTGTCTGCCCTGATTTTTCCCCCCCTTATCTTAACCCCCCCCCCCTCCCACACTATAAACACATGAGTAACCCCCCCCCCCCCCCATGGCGATAACATCCCTTCCACCCCCCCCCCCCCCCCCCATAGTTCTTCATTACACTATATTTGGTATATCATACAATCATAATAATACAACAATTACAGGTTAACTTCACATACAACACAGCCTACAACACAGTCACTCCATCAACTCTTTTATCCTATGTATTGCAGAGGTCCATGTTTGAATTGTCCTTTCTTTAGCTCCATGTATTCTGGCTATAGATTGTTCCATGTATAGTATGTCCAGGAAAGACAGCAGCCATTGTTTACGCGTAAGAGTATGTGGAGGATTCCATCGTAATGCTAACATCTTTTTGGCTGCGGTAAGACCAGCAAATAAAACACGAAACATGGAAGCTGACAGATCTAACGATGAAGTATCATTCAAGATCAATAATCTCGGACAACAAGGTATATGGATCCCCAATAGATTAGATAAAGTGGAAGATATTAGTTTCCAAAATGCCGCCACCCCAGGACATTCCCAGTACATGTGTAAAAAGGAGCCCACATGACCGAGTGAACACAGATCACAAATTGAGGAGGGTATGATTTTCATGAGGTGGCGTCTTCTCGGAGTGAGGTATAACCTGTGTAAGAAGTTAAAGTGAATAAGCTTATGATTAGGATTTTTAGATGTGATATCCAGATTGTCCCAAACAGTCATCCAATCAATATCCCCATCAGAAAAATCAAGGTCTCTCTCCCATACCTGGTGAACAGCAAGAGGTTTACAGGAAGCTTCTAGTAAATTAGTGTATAATTTAGAGACTAAACCCCTTGTCTGTACTCCCACATCTAACATCGTGTGAAGCTCATGGGTATATAGAGATTGTCCCCAGGGAACACCATATGCACGCATGGAAGATCTAAGTTGCAGGTAAAGAAAAAATGAGAACCATGGTAAATTGTAGGTCATACGCAGATCATTAAACATTCTAAGACCCTCATCATTAGAAATGTCAGAAAGAACATGTATACCTTTATCACTCCATTGGGGATATGAAAAGGGAACTTTTCCGGTTAGAAGAGCGAAATTGTGGAAGATAGGAGTATGGGTGTGCCACTTTAACTGAGAGTGAGTTGCCTTCTCGACAGCCAGCCATACTGATAAAAGAGAGGACATTATAGGGCCCAGCTTAGATTTGGATTGTTTAGTAGATAGACTTGAGTACACTAAGTCCTGTAAGCGGTGAGGGGAAGCCAAATTTTCCTCTATCGCTCGCCATGAAACCGATGCATTACAATCTAACCAGGTTGATAAAGGGCGCAGCACATACGCCCAAAAATACATTTTAAAATTGGGGACAGCTAGACCTCCATCCTGTCTGCTGCGCTGTAGAGTGGATAGTTTTAAGCGAGGGCGCTTGCCTTTCCAAATAAATTTTGATATAAGACTATGGATCTTGTTCCAGTAACCCTTGGGAGGTGAGATTGGCAACATATTGGAATAAAAATTTACCCTGGGAAGCACATCCATTTTGACAATGGAGACACGTGCTTGTAGGGAGTGTGGATGAAGTGACCATCTATTCATGTCTGCCTCCACTCTGCTTAAGATGCCTTGGAAGTTTTTGGTTACAACTGAATACAGAGAGGGAAAGATATCTACCCCGAGGTATTTAAAAGACTTAACGACTGGAATGTGAGATGGTAGGGTAGATGGATCAAGAGAAGTACTGAGAGGCATTAATGAAGACTTGGACCAATTGATCTTGTAGCCTGACAGAGTGCCAAACTCTTCAAAAGTGTCCAACACTCTGGGAATGGATGCTGGAGCCTTATCCATATATAACAGAATATCGTCGGCGAATAATGAAATGTGGTGTGATGTATTACAAAACTTGATAGAGGAGATAAGAGGGTGTTGCCGAATCTTTTGAGCTAATGGCTCGAGTGAGAGACAGAATAGGATTGGCGAGAGCGGACATCCCTGCCTAGAGCCCCTTGAAATTTTAAAAGAAGGTGAAATTATATTTCCTGTAGAGACCATAGCTGAGGGGTTTGAATACAAAACTTTGATCAATTTAGTGAAGTCTGAACCTAAGCCAAATTTGTCTAGTACCAGCCACAGATAGTCCCATTCCAGCCTGTCAAAAGCTTTTTCATCGTCTAATGATAGGACTGCACATATGGGTATATAGAGATTGTCCCCAGGGAACACCATATGCACGCATGGAAGATCTAAGTTGCAGGTAAAGAAAAAATGAGAACCATGGTAAATTGTAGGTCATACGCAGATCATTAAACATTCTAAGACCCTCATCATTAGAAATGTCAGAAAGAACATGTATACCTTTATCACTCCATTGGGGATATGAAAAGGGAACTTTTCCGGTTAGAAGAGCGAAATTGTGGAAGATAGGAGTATGGGTGTGCCACTTTAACTGAGAGTGAGTTGCCTTCTCGACAGCCAGCCATACTGATAAAAGAGAGGACATTATAGGGCCCAGCTTAGATTTGGATTGTTTAGTAGATAGACTTGAGTACACTAAGTCCTGTAAGCGGTGAGGGGAAGCCAAATTTTCCTCTATCGCTCGCCATGAAACCGATGCATTACAATCTAACCAGGTTGATAAAGGGCGCAGCACATACGCCCAAAAATACATTTTAAAATTGGGGACAGCTAGACCTCCATCCTGTCTGCTGCGCTGTAGAGTGGATAGTTTTAAGCGAGGGCGCTTGCCTTTCCAAATAAATTTTGATATAAGACTATGGATCTTGTCCCAGTAACCCTTGGGAGGTGAGATTGGCAACATATTGGAATAAAAATTTACCCTGGGAAGCACATCCATTTTGACAATGGAGACACGTGCTTGTAGGGAGTGTGGATGAAGTGACCATCTATTCATGTCTGCCTCCACTCTGCTTAAGATGCCTTGGAAGTTTTTGGTTACAACTGAATACAGAGAGGGAAAGATATCTACCCCGAGGTATTTAAAAGACTTAACGACTGGAATGTGAGATGGTAGGGTAGATGGATCAAGAGAAGTACTGAGAGGCATTAATGAAGACTTGGACCAATTGATCTTGTAGCCTGACAGAGTGCCAAACTCTTCAAAAGTGTCCAACACTCTGGGAATGGATGCTGGAGCCTTATCCATATATAACAGAATATCGTCGGCGAATAATGAAATGTGGTGTGATGTATTACAAAACTTGATAGAGGAGATAAGAGGGTGTTGCCGAATCTTTTGAGCTAATGGCTCGAGTGAGAGACAGAATAGGATTGGCGAGAGCGGACATCCCTGCCTAGAGCCCCTTGAAATTTTAAAAGAAGGTGAAATTATATTTCCTGTAGAGACCATAGCTGAGGGGTTTGAATACAAAACTTTGATCAATTTAGTGAAGTCTGAACCTAAGCCAAATTTGTCTAGTACCAGCCACAGATAGTCCCATTCCAGCCTGTCAAAAGCTTTTTCATCGTCTAATGATAGGACTGCACATGGAGACTTAATATCCTGAGAGAAGTGGAGTACATGGAGCAATCTACGAATATTGTCCGCAGCTTGGCGAGTTTTTATGAAGCCTGTTTGGTCATGATGAACGAGTTTGGTCATATGCACGTCAAGTCTAGAGGCCAGCACCTTGGCATAAATCTTTACATCGGCATTCAATATTGATAATGCTCTGTAGCTGCTACAGAGGGTGGGGTCCTTGTTAGGTTTTAGAAGGAGAGATAGAATGGCAGAGTTGGTGTCCCTATTGAAACACCCTTTCTCAACAGAAGTAGTAATCATGTCTAACATGAATTGGCCTAACACATCCCAGAAGGTAAGGTAGAATTCAGGAGGGATGCCATCCCAACCCGGCGATTTACCCTTCTTCATCTTTTGAATAGCGTTTATCAGTTCCTCCAGGGATATTGGAGTCTGCAGCTGGTCAGATTCGTCCTTATTCAGGGAGGGAAGATCTAGGCTCTGCAAAAAAGTTTTACAATTGTCCCTGTCTAGAATGACCTCGGAAGAATATAGCTTACAATAGAAGTTACGGAATTCAGAGTTAATTGCTTTGGGGTCGGAGATGGTATCATGAGAATCACTAGGCTTGATAGTTGATATGGTTGAGAACTTTTCGTCGTGTTTCAGTCTAAGGGCTAGGAGGTGGCTAGGTCTGGGGCCGTTAAAATAATAATTTCGTCTAGTCTTATGGATTAAGAATTCAGCTCGTCGTCTAAGAAGAGAGTTAAGTCCTAATTTGGTAATACGGATATTCCGGTCCCTAGTTTCAGAGAAAGATATCTGCTGCTGTTTTTCCAGTGTTGCAAGATCGGATTCCATCTCATCAATTCTGCCCAACCGAGTCTTGTTAAGGTGGGATGAAAAAGATATTGAAACGTTCCTGATACACCCTTTCAACGCATACCAAAAGATACGAGGGTCATCAACACTACCAACATTCTCAGATACAAATGTATCAAGCTCGCTCCTAAAATAAGCGCCAGCGTGATGCTTTAGTTGGTGTATTAGCTAAAGTCAATTTGACCATAATGACACAGTGATCAGAAAGTGGACAAGGAAACATTAATGCATCATGTAATTCAGAAATGGATGGAGAAATGAAAATGTAATCTATACGCGAGTATGTTTTATGTCTGTTGGAAAAGAAGCTGTATTGTTTAACCGAGGGGTTAATAACTCTGAATGTGTCCAGGAGATTAAAGTCTGATATAAAACGTGACAGAAAGGCCGATGCTGAATTTTGGGAGTGAGAATGTTGGTCCTGAGGATGTGAGCGATCTAAGGCAGGGTCCAGGGTCGCATTCATGTCCCCACCCATGATCAAAGCATAGTCCTGTAACTCTGACATTATCACTGACAGTTGTTGGAAAAACTCTTTGTCAAAAGGGTTGGGGGCATAAACAGACAAGAACGCCAGCTTTCGCCCAGCAATAATGGTTTTGATCAGTGAGACCCGCCCATCAGCACTGCCAGACTTCTCCAGAACATTTATAGATAGGGAGCGTTTTGTTACAATAAGAGAACCACGGGATTTGGAATTATATGAAGCCGACGCTGCTATACAGTAGTGTCTGTTAGCAAAACGACGTACATCAGCTGCTTTAAGATGTGACTCCTGTACAAATGCTATATCAACCTTCTTCCTATAGAGGTAATCTAGACATGCCGCACGTTTGATCGGGCCATTTAAACCATTCACTAGGGATGTCCCGATCCGATACTGAGATCGGATATCGACCCGATATTGGTCCTGAATGCTGGATCGGAGATCGGACCAGAAAAAAAAAAGGCTCCGATCCGCGTGCCCGATCCGCGTCTGTGTTACGTCTGTGTTTACGACAGTTTGGGCTTTACGACATGTGCCGTATTACGTTTTGTGTTACACTCGTGTTTGATTAAATGGAGTTGCCAGCTCCGACTACAAGCTCTGAGTTCGACTCCGTTATTGAACATAACATTGGCGAGATGCGAGAGAAACTCCCCCCAGACAGCAAAATTGCAAAAGCAATAACGGAGAAATTGGTTCGGTTTATTGTGCTCGACGACCAACCACTTTCGGTGGTAGAGAATGTGGGGTTTCGGAATTTAATTGAACACCTAGAGCCGCGTTATACTTTGCCCAGTCGGCATTATATAACCGAAAATGCCATCCCGAAAATGCACAATGAAGTGTGTGAGTTCCTCGCCAAACTATTGGAGAATGTCGATGCTATTAGCTTCACAACGGACATTTGGAGCTCAGACGTGTGTCCAATGTCGTTGTTGAGTCTCACAGCACACTGGATAGACTCTGATTTTACTTTCAAGAAAGCGGTGCTGCATGCCCGTGAGTTCCGTGGCTCACACACTGGGGATTCCATTAAGGCAGCCATGGAGGAGATGCTGCTCGAATGGAAAATTAACAAAAGCAAAGTCCATGTCGTTTTAAGAGAGGTGGTCACTGAGTACTGCAGAGTACTATTTTTGTTGCTTTAATAAAGGCTGGCAGTCTTTAATTTAACTGTTGTTGGTGTGGACTATATACTGGGGAGGTATTTGAATGAATGAATGAATGGTCTTTATTGTCATTGCTACAGTACAGGTACCAAACAACGAAATTTAGGAGGGGTGGCTCCCCTGGTGTTAGGAAAAAAAAAAAAAAAAAAATTCAGGGGTCAAAAAATTTATACAAATATCGGTATCGGTATCGCCGATACCCGAAGCCCAGGTATCGGTATCGGTATCGGTAGTGAAAAAGTGGGATCGGGACATCCCTACCATTCACATTCCAGCTGGCTATTTGAAGAGTTGTCATACTAGATGAGAGTTGGGCTGTGTAGAAAGAGGGGCAACAGTAGGAATTACCCACTCCCTAGAAATGAACAACAGGAGTAGACCTGTGGGTCTGGTAAACAAAGACAGTACATTGTAATGAACATCAATATAGTGAGAACAAGAAGAACTATAACACCCCCCGTAACATCTTGCAAATGAGGGTCCGTGAGCCATTGGCATTGGCATTACGGGGAAGAGGGAGACGATGTGCCCTCATGACTTCTAACGCCTCTCCGCTCAAGTTGGGGAACCATTTGGGAAGATTGGAGGAGATGTATTGGACCGCGTTGGAACCCTCGTTTCCCTCAGGTATTCCCATAATGCGTATGTTGTCACGTCGGCTACGGTCCTCTAAATCAGCTAGCTTAGTTTCGAGGTTAGCCTTGTTATCAAATAGTTTCCTCAGCTTTCTCCATCTTTTTGCGAAGTTCAGTGCATTCACCGCGGAGTTTCTGCACGTCTTTTGTACAGTTAGCTAGGTCGGTCTTGATTGCATCAAGTTTGCCGTTCATACCAGAGAATTGGTTTTCAATGAAAAGACGTTGGTCCGCCATAGCCTTACTCAGCATGTTCGCTAGCTCGTTTGTCTCCACTTCGTCTTGAGAAGATTCTGGGTCAGGAGAGGATGGCTTGGACTTTCTTGTGTGCGGCATTTTGAGCTATGAGTTGTTAAATAACATTTACTGTATCAGAATTATTAAATAAAAGTTTACTATGAGTAGTTTCAAAAGAAATAAGGGAAATAGGGCAGGAGCGAGCGCGCTACGCAGCCATCTCTTCTGCAGGTCACGTGACTCCCCCCCCCTATACCTTCTAAGAGACTCAGGAAGTGCAGGATCCTCAGGCCCCGTACCAGCAGAGCTATCACTCTGATGAACAATCCCCCCCTCCACACACCCTGCTGAACTATTGCCCCCCCCCCCCCCCACACACACACACACACTTGACTATGACTCTCAGTACCCCCCCCCCCCCCCCCACCTTGGGATACTATGGCTATGACAATGAAAATGACAATATGAATGAACACTATGATGACAATGACAATACTTGATGGCTGCACATCCCTGGTTAAAGTGATTACTCTATAACCTTTGCACTACTGATGTTTCCAATACTACCTCTGCACATACTGTATATTGCATAGTTACCTATCACTACCATTCTTGTTTTATTTATGTTGTGCTCTTATATCACTATTTGCACTTTTGGTTGGATACTCTGAGATATCCCAGATACCCCAGACCCTTAGCCCAACCACATCCATCACATAATAACTATAATAACAATAGACAGTTCAGTGTTTCAGAGCGAGAACACAATGATTGTTACTCTTTTTCCATGAAGAGCACAATGAGTTGTGTATTATAAAAGATAGGATCAGATGTAGAGAGCACCAGAGTGTGTGTGTGTGTGTGTGTGTGTGTGTGTGTGTGTGTTTGTGTGTGCCAACCAACCTGTGGAAGCCTAACCCTAACCCCTGACCCCTGACGCACCGCGTACCCCGGAGAGTGGAGGAACCTAAGTGGTACTAAGTGGGAGGGTGAGAGTCAGGTACTGGCGATACATTCATTGGTGTTAAAGGGTAACATATTTTATTGACCTTTATTCCCCTGTCAACCTTTGTTTCATGCTAATGAGTTCTGGGTTGCTCTCTAGCCCTAAGTATGCATATTCTCCCCAGTCGAGGCCCTGAGTTGCTACTGTGTGTGTGTGTGTGTGTGTGTGTGTGTGTTCACTTTAAAAGCTAGGCTGCAGGTTTTACCAACAAAGCTTAACCTCTCCATCTGGCTTCCTGACGGTCATAGCCCACACTGCATACATCACAGTCACCAGCAGATAACTGAAACCATGCCCCACATCTTGAATGGTTGTCATGCATATAAAGGGCTCTACATATGGAGGCATGATCGAATTGTGGATCTGATTTCAGAGGGTGTCATTTCCATATTCAGGCCTGCCGCAACGCTGTACAAGCACTCCAAGCCTAGCATGTTCAGTCTGTAAAGCCTAGCATGTTCGGTCTGTGTAGTGACGATTCAGAACTGTTCTCTAATATTTCATCAAACAACCCGATCCTGTAATTGTCAATGAAAATCACAGAGAGGTGCTTATTCTAGAAGTTGGCTGCACCTTTGACCGTAAGAAATGTAATGTAATGTAATGTAATGTTTGAATGTAAGTTAGCCTAGAGGAAGCCTTTTCAACCAAGATATTGAAATACCAACAGTTGGAGCAGGCCATATCACAACTGGGTTACAGATGTCAACTTTTAGTTTTCATATTTGGCAGCCTGGGCCATGTTCATACGTTTGTTGTTAGAGGCCTTCAAATGTCTGGTCTATCTAAGAGAAGCGCCAAACAGTTAGCAAAGTACTGCTCAGTATCTGCTGTTATTGGTAGCCGCTCAATATGGAGAAGGCGGTGCTTCTTGTACCCATGACCTGGATACTGTCTGTTTTACAATATTGATACTGTATCTGTCAATCCACTGTAATCATCATTTAGTGTGAATAACATACTGTGTGTAGGCATAACTGGTTGAATAACATCCTGTGTGTAGCATAACTGGTTGAATAACATACTGTGTGTAGGCATAACTGGTTATTGGCTCAGCACTACTGTAACTGACTGCAGTGTTTCCTCTACATGCATTTCATCGTGGCGGACCGCCACGATGGAATTTCCTCCGCCACCATTCAGATTTCTCTCTCTCAAAAAAAAAAAAGATTTAGGCCGCTTTTCAGACCTTCACATCGCTAGACACACCCACAAGCGCGAAGCGACGCGCTTGCAAAACTGTTTTGTGATTGGTCGAATTCATAGCTTTCAGTCACGTGGTTTCTTCCCTAGCAACCACCAAACTGACGGGCAAAAAGTATCATAGCAACATCGCTCAACATGGCTGCCTACTATTTAGACCACCTCACTCATGAAGAACTATCAAGATACACGACGGTGATAGGAGTGGAGGATTGACACCATTCAAATAGTGTTGGATTCCCCGTCTTCTACTCTATCCGGACACGTTGGAATTATTTTCCTAACCCCCGGAGAATCAAAGTTATTGACCTGCAAAGGATGCCTCCTTGACCGGCTTTTCCCGTGAATAACACCGGTTATGGAGGTGGTACAAACATAAGACTATTATTGCTAAATTCACCATCAGTATACGGTCATTTTGAGCCCTTAACCACCGCGCTGACACCCCGAGAAGATATACTTTTAATATGAAACTCGATCAACCGGGCGTTCACCGGCTGCTGGACGAAACTCCCAACTCCCGCTGTCAGCGAGGCGAGGGAATATTTCTACCCGGGAATTCGCTCCTTGCTGTGTCCACGGTGATAGGAGTGGAGGATCGACTCCATTCAAATAGTGTTGGATTCCCCGTCTTCTACTCTATCCGGACACGTTGGAATTATTTTCCTAACCCCCGGAGAATCAAAGTTATTGACCTGCAAAGGGTGCCTCCTTGACCGGCTTTTCCCGTGAATAACACCGGTTATGGAGGTGGTACAAACATAAGACTATTATTGCTAAATTCACCATCAGTATACGGTCATTTTGAGCCCTTAACCACCGCGCTGACACCCCGAGAAGATATACTTTTAATATGAAACTCGATCAACCGGGCGTTCACCGGCTGCTGGACGAAACTCCCAACTCCCGCTGTCAGCGAGGCGAGGGAATATTTATATCCGGGAATTCGCTCCTTGCTGTGTCCACGGTGATAGGAGTGGAGGATCGACTCCATTCAAATAGTGTTGGATTCCCTGTCTTCTACTCTATCCGGACACGTTGGAATTATTTTCCTAACCCACGGGAAATCAAAGTTATTAACCCGCAAAAAGTGGGTTTTGCCCGTGGGTTTTGCCCGCAAAAAGTGCCTTTTGCCCGTCAGGTGGGCGTTTCCACTATGCTGTGACGTCACATGAAAGCTATGAATACATCTAGGCTGCGTGTAGTCTACAAACTACTTCAAATGTTACAATATGCACGACGACGGTGCTGGATCCTGGATCTGTGCATCGGTGTGCAGGAAGAACACGGAGCAGGCGCCAGACCAGACTAGATGATCGTGGAGTGAAGATATTATGAAAGTGTACGTGCTTGTCGATCACCCGTCGCATCGCGTACGCTTTAATAATCTCTTCACTCCACAATCATCTAGTCTGGTCTGGCGCCTGCTCCGTCTGTTTTTCTTCCTGCACACAGGTAAACAGATCCAGGATCCAGCAGCGTCTTCGGGCTCGCGCAAACAAACCCGGCGAATTTTTTTACTTGCCCCAGGCAAGCGTTACTGTTGAACCCTGCTGATACATGATTCTTCCCTGCACATTGACAATGTTTTCTCTCTCCTCTTTCTTCTGCGTTGTGAAGGGATCCACTGCAGCGTACACGAAAAGCGGCTACTGTGTCAACCGCTTCCCATAATAGTTACAACAACCATAAAGCCTCCATAATGATAATGAAAAGAAGGGGAGACGAATTTTTTATTGACAACGGAATTACATGCTGGAAAAACATGCAGACACAGACAATAAGAGACACACAGGAGAAGTACGGGAAAACATTTTATTTTTTTTGGCCATCCTCGAGTTTTGGCTGAAATTACGTCGTTGTTTTGAGCGCGCGTGCGCGGTTCATGCGCATGCACGCGGAAAAAATCGCGCGCGCGGTCAACGCTACCCGCCACCATTGTAAAAATTCCTGGAGGAAACACTGGACTGTTTTCATAATGTCAAAATGCACTGATAGTATTTATGTCCTTTAGATATTGTACATGTATGTGGACATAAATAAAGAATTTAAAATATGTGTGTGTGTGTGTGTGTGTGTGTGTGTGTGTGTGTGTGTGAGTAAGTGTGAGTGAGTGTGAGTGAGTGTGAGTGAGTGAGTGTGAGTGAGTGTGAGTGAGTGTGAGTGAGTGTGAGTGAGTGTGAGTGAATAGTCACTTACCAGAGTGAGCCAGACCGATGAAGAGAGCGAGCAACAGACTGGTTGAAAGAGACATCATGAATTCGTCTTCAACTTGCTTTAGTAGGGTGTCTGTGTGTCTGTGTGTGTGAGAGACGCTCTCTCTGGGCTGGGTGTGTGTGTGTGTGTGTGTTCTTTCTGGATCCTTTTTTCCCTAAAAGGTTAAAGTGCGAGATCCAGCGAGAAAGACCCAGAATGCACTTTGTCATCAACTGTCAACACACACAGACACACACACACACACACACACACGCACAGACACACACAGACACACACAGACACACACACACACACACACACACAGACACACACACACACACACACACACACACACACACACACGCACACACACACACACACAGCCGGACTGGCACAATCATTCCCAGTCAGGCCACAGGTCTGGGGCTCCCCCACCAGGAACATTTTAGTGACACGGTAATTTCCTGCATTCTGGTACATTTTAGTGCATGTGTTTATTTTTGTGCATATGAGTCACAAACTAATGAGCCAACAACTGCTTAGTACAATGTACTGTTATGAACCTCAAATAAAACCAAAGGGACATATCATTAAGGAGAGAGACGACACAAGGACTAACGTTAAACCATTATTTATTCAATAGTAATCTTAGTGATTAGTACTTTGTAACTCCTCCTCCTGGGATTTGAACCCACGCCTCCAGAGAGACTGGAGCCAAAATCCAGCTCGGCCACACTACCCGCTAAGCCCAATTTATACTTCTGCGTCGAATTTACACACGGCTACGGCGTAGCCTACGCAAGGGCTCTCCCAGTTTATCGCTCTGCGTTGGTCGTGTACTCATAGCGGCATAATAGCGATCAAAATTATTTAAAAAAATGCTTGTTGTAAAGAAAATGTCTATAACGCATTGAAATGACAGTAAACTAAGATAATAAGATGGTTATAATAATTTTTCAAATCTTTATTAATAAAAAATTAGCTACAGAAAAAGTAAATGACATTTCTGTCATGACTTCCGCATTTACGAGAGAGTCGGAATGTGATGCTACCAAGCGGACCAATCACAGTTCTTATAGATAACTTTACATTAAATATGTCTATCATAAATATCATTGAACAGCCATGGGGGCTCCCTGTAACTAATCATTTATTTCTAAATAAACAGGATTGCTATAAAGAGCTATGCTATTAGTTATATAATGCATAGCTTGTATTGGGACAGCTTCTCTAAAGATGGCAGCGGTGGGATTCGAACCCACGCCTCCAGAGAGACTGGAGCCTAAATCCAGCGCCTTAGACCGCTCGGCCACGCTACCTGACTGTAGGCCTTTTTAAGCTGAGCCTGCCACTCTACCTTTTAATGGACTTTAATGGAGTCGAGAAAAGAGTGGAGATTTGGAACAAGGTCAGAATGAGATGGTATTCTGTCCTCTTTCGCTGTGGCGCCATCCTAGCTTCTCATCTTTGAAAATATGGCAGTGGTGGGATTTGAACCCACGCCTCCGGAGAGACTGGAGCCTTAATCCAGCGCCTTAGACCGCTCGGCCACACTACCCCTTAGTCCCAGCAGAAGAATGTCAAACTTCTTTCTGTCTTAACACTAGGGGCGCGCCGTTTTTTTACCTACTAAAGCGCGACGAGGTGTGGAATCACACGACCACTATTCACAATGGGGGAGGGTGTACTGACCCACAAAAATCGCTAGATGGCGATGTCACGCAAGAAGCGTGGACACGCAACAGAAACACACCGTCCCCCACTGCCCGCAGCGCAGAGCGGAGTGGAGAGGAGATTCATCTAGGAGATTGATCGAGACTGCAGGAGTTTTCATTACTAACGAATGAAAGTTGATTAGCATTATTAAAAAATAACTGTAATATATATTGCAATGTTGTCCCTTTCACACATAGTTCCAAGTAATTTCCTTGGAATCCCAAGCTGTGTTGACCAGGTATCTGTAATGTTCACATTTATATATAACAGTAATACATATAGCAATAAAAGACAGCGCTGTAAATAGTGTTATTCTTGCACAATTGCACCCACAACGTGTTATTGCCGTCCGGAGTTGATCAGCTCCAGATTGAAGGTTCTTCGCTACAGAAACATTTTCACACAATGACAAACATGTGATGCGTTTTATATTATATTCTTTGAACAACAGAACGGGACAGGCGCCAGAAACTGCCATAATATACCATACATATCTGCCATATATCGTACCTCCGTTTTATATTGAGAAATATGATGATAAATACATATAGGGCGGAGCTATGATATGTGGTGTGTGGCTAGATATTTTCATGTAGCACTGTGACTGTGCCTATCTGTGGATTATTATTTATAAATAGTGGTCTCCTAAGAGGAGCGAGTCTTGATTTGTTTTATGCAACAAGGAGGAGACAATGGTTACAGAAACACACCTTGGGACTTGGTGGAGCGGGGGAAACCCGATGTCTTTGTTCAATGATCGGAAACGATTGAGAGCCATCAACCCTCCCTGGGGGTTGATGGGAGCCATCAACCCTGGGGGTTGATTGAGAGCCATCAACCCTGTAACTTAGAAACGAGTCGTCCCATACAGTGATTTTGTTTGTGCCTACTTGTTAGAAACAGAGCCTAGTATGTTTATAACCAAGTGCTTTAGTTTCTCTGCAATTGGCTACTATGCTGCCAAAATCAACTATCCAAATATGAATCTGCGTATATCTATGTACAACCTTGTTGTAGCCTATTATTATCATGGTCGACATGAGAATTGTTGGCTACTTCATATCACAACTGAACATTCATATATAGCCTATTGCATTATTTGAAAATTGACAGCGCTGTACATAGTGTCATTCAATGCACAAGCACGTAATTTCAAACGATTTTGGTCGACAGCGAAATACATTATCAATATCTTATTATCAATTCAACCCACTCAGAAATATCTGTTCGTTATATCGTTGATGATTACAGGCATAATCATCGCCGACATCATTTTATTTGATGTACACATTTCACGGCAAGAGACAGTTTATTCTCCCAACAATTGTTTGTTCACTGCACAACATGAACACAGTGAGGATTCAAACAAACACAATAATGAATACACTCTGCAACGGGACAGGCGCGAGAAACTGCCGTGGTTGAAACTGCCGTGGTTGAGAGAGTTGAGTACAACTGAGTACAACCTTTCTGGTGGGGGATTGTTTGAAGGGCTTGTTGGAGGAATTGGCATCCTTTGTGTGGTCAAGTCAAAAGTCAAAAGTCACTTTATTGTCCCATCACTGGGAAATTTGTATTGGGCTTACACCCCACAGCAGCCAACAAAGAACAACAGACAATACAGAATGTTAACACACAAACAGAAGGCAGCCTTGATTAAAACAAGAGTGGAAATAAAACGATAAGCAAGATATGTTCAATATTCATCTGGTGCAGTTTAAAAGTTTAACAGAAACGGGAATAAAAGAATTTTTAAATCTATTTAGTCTAGCGCGGGGGACTCTGAACCTCCTCCCAGAGGGCAGCAGTTCATACTCTGCATGTAGGACATGGGAGGGATTCATGATAATTCTATTAGCCTGTCTGAGAGTAGCCTGTTCAAAAATAGACTGCAGGGATGAGTGGTCTTTCACCCCTATGATCTTCCATGCAGTCTGGTGATCGGAAACGATCAGAAAGAGATCATTGAGAATAAGATGACCCTCCCCCATGCATCAACCATCAATTGTCAGGATTCATCTGTGATAAACAATTGCCTACTAATTACATGCCATTGAATATGTTTGCATATGAACACACTTATTCCTACATGATCAATATCTTATTATCAATTGTCAATACTCTCTCCCTTCTTCTCCTTACTTTCCTGTCTGTCTTCACTATATCTGGGACTGCCCCACTCAGAAATATCCGTTCGTTATATCGTTGATGATTACAGGCATAATCATCGCCGACATCATTTTATTTGATGTACACATTTCACGGCAAGAGACAGTTTATTCTCCCAACAATTGTTTGTTCACTGCACAACATGAACACAGTGAGGACAGCACACTTGTCTGTCTTCACTATATCACGCAAGAGAAACACACCGTGGGAGAAACCTGATCTTATTGTTCATTGATCGGAAACGATCGAGAGCCATTCAACCCTCCCCCATCAACATCAAGTGTATGTAACTCAGAACTTTGTAACCAGTCATGTGGACGATTTGTCTGTGGCACATGCACCAAGCCAGCAACGGTGTGCTGGGGATGCTGACTGTCCCATGGCCAGGCCTGATGCCTCTCCTGCCCTGTCTACCTGACAGCGCCCACGCTGAGCGCTCCGGCGACCTCCTATTCACTTTCTACTTTTTTTAAATATATATTGGTGTTCATATTAATTACCATACTTTTTACTTGGAAGAATTGACGTGAACATTGCAAGTAAATAAAAATGTTACTTGAATTATCTGTCTCTCTGTGTTCGTTTGTAGTAGAAATATCACATCTGATATATCTATGTAAATAGATTTCACTGCAACATGAACACACTATATTTTCACTTTTCACAACAGCTATTTTCATTTCATTTATAATGTGCAGTAAACAAACAAAATAATGTATACTCTCTGCAATTGGCTACTATACAATGGTGCCAAAATCAACTATCCAAATATGAATCTGCGTATATCTATGTACAACCCTGTTGTAGCCTATTATTATCATGGTCGACATGAGAATTGTTGGCTACTTCATATCACAACTGACTTTTAGACTTTTATTGCCATGACATGTAAACATGTTAGGAATTTGGTTTGGAACAATGGAGCACGGTTTACAGCAGGATAGGTGCAAGACAGGACAAGACAGTGCAAACCAACATCAAAGTGCAAGAGTCATAATTAATATAAATATAAAGTGCAGAGATCAAGTGTTCATATCCAGACAGTCCAAAGCTCTCTGGGTGGGGGTGGAGGGAGGGTAGATATATATATATATAGCCTATAGCATTATTTGGAAATTGACAGCGCTGTACAGGCATAATCATCAAAAAAGACATTATATACAATATTATAAATATCCGTTTGTTATATAATATTTGTTGATGAACTACTTTGCTGTGGTACCTATGTAATACCACACAGCTTGATAGGTACATACTGTGCAGTGTATCATTCATAACTGTACATAGGCTACACATATCATAATATCTTATCACTATTGCATGGAACTTGGGTGAAAAAAAAACCTCAGCTCCAACAAATCTGAAGGGATTGTAAAAGTCATACTGTACAGTTTATCATTTTCATAACTGTCTGTACATATACATATCTTATGTATCACTATTGCTATATATAGCCTATATATAAACACATTATGTTACAAATATCAGTCTTATCCACTGTATCTAATTCAGCACTGAAGCCTGAAGGTTGAGCACAGTGTGTGCCCCCTTGCTACCTCTGCTGATATAAAAGAGAATTGCAGCCTTGGAGAAAAAGATGGCAGCCGAATCCCAAGGCAAATACACAGACACACACAGAAATACTGCAAAATCGCTTTATACTAACTCGATTTTGAAAATGTAAAGATGCTGGGTGGTAGAACGCACATATCTAGGAAAAGTCATGAAAGGAGGGTCCTGAAATTTGATCGAGTGCAAAGGTAGATTTTTTTTTGTACTCACTGGTGCTGTTTAACACCTCACGGCTGATTTTAAAGAATCTGATGAGAAAAGGGACTAGGCCAATAGCCTAGCAAGACAAGTGAGCTGAGTTTTTAAGATGGAGAAGAATACTAAATTCTATTGATGGATATCACAGTGCTATTAGTTATATAATGCATAGCTTGTATTGGGACAGCTTCTCTAAAGATGGCAGCGGTGGGATTTGAACCCACGCCTCCAGAGAGACTGGAGCCTTAATCCAGCGCCTTAGACCGCTCGGCCACACTACCCATTAGTCCCAGCAGAAGAATGTCAAACTTCTTTCTGGCTTTAAGGATCTGATGAGAAAAGTGACTAGGCCAATAGCCTAGCAAGACGAGGGAGCTGAGTTTTTAAGCTGGAGAAGAATACTAAATTCTATTGATGGAGATCACAGTGCTATTAGTTATATAATGCATAGCTTGTATTGGGACAGCTTCTCTAAAGATGGCAGCGGTGGGATTCGAACCCACGCCTCCAGAGAGACTGGAGCCTAAATCCAGCCCCTTAGACCGCTCGGCCACGCTACCTGACTGTAGGCCTTTTTAAGCTGAGCCTGCCACTCTACCTTTTAATGGACTTTAATGGAGTCGTTTGGAGATTTGGAACAAGGTCAGAATGAGATGGTATTCTGTCCTCTTTCGCTGTGGCGCCATCCTAGTTTCTCATCTTTGAAAATATGGCAGTGGCGGGATTTGAACCCACGCCTCCGGAGAGATTAATCCAGAGAGCCTTAATCCAGCGCCTTTTTTTTCTTCTCTTTTTATTATAAAAATATCAAAGTATATTCATTTACATATCATAATGAAACAAGACATACATACAAGGATACATACAATCCGTCATGCTCACTTCAATTCAAAGCAACCAGGCTTGGGTTCAAATTTAGAAAAACATATAAACATTATAACATAATACATAAAGGGCAGGCCTTACCTCCCTTCAACTCAGAGAAACCAATAAAATAAAACAACCCTCAGATTTTCATTTCCATTTCCCCACCCCTATTTAAAGAAATCAAACCACTCCCGCGGACAAAATCCTTCTCAAACACCTCCCTCTTCAAATATTTAGACATCAAAAAAACATCTCTTCTCATTGCAGATTCAAATAAACCCCAAGCATCTACTTTTCTTTCCTCAAAGTGAGCTATATTTCTCCGCCTCCACACTGCATGCCTAGCATGACTCAACACAAAATTCAATAGACTCACATTCCATTGCAAACTTTTCCCACATACCCCAAACAGAAACAATTTTCTCCACTCCAATTTTCCAATATACCCTCTATCCCAGTTACTACATAACAATTCCTTTAACCTAACGAAAAAATGCCTCAAATCCCTACACTCCAAAAACATATGCATTACAGTTTCCACCTCAGTATCGCATACATCACACTCTCTTTTAACGTCCCCATTCATTTGATGTATTACCACATTTGAAAAAATCCTATTATGTCTTAATCGAAAATCAAACTGTTCGCACTCAATACTGTTGTATTTTATTCTTAGATTTTGCCACAAATTCCTCACTTTGATATCTTTGAAAACCTTGCCCCATACCGCTTCCGCTGCCGGCACTTTCAGGATGTTTTTAATCACCTTCTCATAAATCTTTTTAGTTGTACAGGTCCGATACACGGTTGTTTTCCTCCACAGAGTCCACAAACAATTCTGGAAAAATACATCCTCCCCCCCCCCCTGCTTCCTTCTCTATTATACCTACCCAGCTACTGGGCAGGCTAGTCTTTACATTTTCACACACATGATCCACCAACTCCCCTCTCACATCCTCATCATATTCGGCCACATACTCATATACCCCTTCGTTTGGCATAAACCCAGGTACAACTTCATACGCTATATCCTTCACCTGTCTTACCCCAGCCCCCATAAACACCTCATTATAAAACATCCTATTACCTTTACTTATTTTGGGATTTAAAAAAAGAGGTTGATTTAACACCAGATTGCTCGTGTCACATTTGTATTCCAGAAACGGAACGAACTCCGTCCATGCTGCAAACACTTCTTGATAAAACATTGGCATTCTAGAATACATCCTCTTCTTCACACACATCAATAACCCATTATCCCCACACCCCCCACAAATGGAAATAAAATGCTTAAAAAAACATTTCCACCCATATTCCACCTTGTCATATAAATATTTCTTCACTAATTTTATTCGGAAAGCCTTTCTTTTACTTTCTAAATCCACCAATTTTAACCCTCCCTCCTCATACCCCGCTATCAGTGTATTATGTGCAATCAACACACTTTTCCCCCTCCACAAAAACTTCCCCACAGCACTCTTCACCTCCTTTAACACCCATTCTGGCAAATCAATCGCCCCCATGACATATATTAGCTTTGACATTAATAGGGCATTTACCACAATTACCCTCCCTCTTAATTTTAAATCCCTAAATCTCCAAAAATTCAGTGTTTTTTTGAATTTATTTAACACCCCTGTCCATGTCATATCCCTCGCTACACTACTATTTGACCCTACAAATACCCCCAGAACCCTGATATGCTGCTCTGCTATTTTAAAAGGAAAATTCCCTTTATTTACCTCCCCAGTGTACATTATCTCAGACTTTCCCATATTCACTTTCGCCCCCGAAGCTTCCCCATATACTTTTACATGCTTCATAATCCTCCCTATGCTATCTGTATCCCTAACGGTAAAGGTGGTGTCATCTGCATATTGGTGGATAAGGCTTTTTCCTTGGAATGGTATTTCCACTGCTTTTAATTTGACATCTGCCTTCACCAGGCATGCCAACGGCTCTGCCGAGATGGCATACAGCAGAGCTGAAAGAGGACAGCCCTGCCTCACTGACCTCTCCAACGGAAAGCAGTCAGTTAGGCTCCCATTTACCTTGACACAACTCTTCGCTTTACTATACAATAACTTCACCCAGTTCACCATCCTATGCCCAAAATAAAAGCTCTCCATTGTTGAGAATAAAAAATCGTGCTCCACCCTATCAAAAGCCTTATTTAAATCTAAGCTAAGCATAATCCCCCCCTCCTCACTATTCCCCATACTATCCACTACATCCCTTACTGTGCAGATTGTGTCAACTATATCCCTGCCCGGGACACTGTAGGCTTGTGTTGGTGATATCATTGTCCCCATGACCCTCTTCATCCTATTTGAAAGTACCTTGGTTAGGATTTTATAGTCGCTTGTTAACAAAGTTATAGGCCTGTAATTGTCTAAACTTACTTTATCCCCCTTGTCTTTATATAAAATGGTTAAAATCCCAGTAGCCATTGAATCCGGCACCTCCTGCCCCTCTTCCATCCCATTAAAAACCCTCAACAATATCGGCGCCAATATCTCTACAAAGGTCTTGTAAAATTCATTGGTCAGACCATCTATCCCCGGGCTTTTATTTGATTGCATTTGTTTGATAGCTGTTACTATCTCTTCCAACAAAATCCCATTGTCACACATCTTTTTTTCCTCCTCTGCTATCTTGGCCTCTACATGCCCCAGCACCTCCCTCACTCTCTCCTGATCACTGCCCTGTTTTTGAAAAAGTTTTTTATAATAACCCTCTACCACCCCTAACAGACCCACATAATCTCCCACCTTCTCCCTCTTCTCATTTTCTAACTCCCTAATATAGTTTCTTTCCTGTCTCTTCTTCTCCAACCCCAGAAAGAAGGAAGTGCTCTTTTCTCCCTCCAGCGCATACTTTGCTCTGCTCCTCACTATGGCTCCCTCACATTTCCTCTTAACACACTGACCCAATTCCCCCTCAATTTTCAAATATTCAGCTACATTTGCTCGCATAATTTAAATTCTGTTTCCAATCATTCTTGCAATTCCCTCCCCTCTTGTTTCTGCAAAAAACTCCTTTGCCGTGCATATCTCACACACACTGTCCGTATTTTTCTTTTCACATTCTCCCACCATTTACAAATATCAGTTTCCATCAATGGATCTTCCAATTCCCTCACAATACATCCCCCCACCCTACACTGCAACAACTCCTCCCTTAGCATGCTAGAATTTAAGCACCACACCCCTCCCCCTCTTTCCTCCCTTCCCACCCCCATATTCACTTTGAGCACTGCATGGTCACTCAGACCAGTAAAATTATAATCTACCCTGTTAATACACCCCAAAATATCATTCTTAACTAAACACAAATCAATTCTACTCCATTTCATTTCTCCCATCACCACCTGTCTTCTAGAGCTCTGTTGTGCATTTGCATTCCCTGCCCTCCAACAATCAACCAAAAGATTTTCCTCTATTAAATCAAACAAAAAATTCCTAGACATATCTTGCCTAAAACATTAAGTGTCTAGCCTTGTACAGTGTACATTAAAGTCTCCAATAACTAAACATTTCCCCTGACATAATGGTTTTAATTTAACAAAAAAATCCTTCCTCTCCCTCTTATTATTTGGTGCATATATATTAAATAATTGGTACATTTCATTGTTATGCTCAAACTCTACCCCAAGGAGTCTCCCACCACCATCATTATAGATACTCTTTATTTTAGTCACATTCCTGGCCAGAATTGCCACTCCACAAGCTCTCTCAGTCCCATGATTAACAAAGATCTTCTCCGACCAGTACTTTTTAACATGTATCATGCTGTCCACCGTCCAATGTGTCTCTTGTACACATAATATGTCCGCCTTCACTGATAGCATCATCATCTGCATTTTCAAGTCCTTTCTTAATCCATTTGCATTAAATGATGCGATCAGCATGAATAGATAAAGAAGAAAAGCAATGCACCCCATCATTTTGTTGGCTCACCTTTCTTCTTCCTTCTGCCTTTCTCTCCTCCTCCTCCTCCTCCTCCCTCCTCAGCAAGGGGACGCTTTCCCAACGAAGTGGTAGGTTGTCTCCCAGCAGCTCCTCCTGTCTCCATCTCCACCGCATCCTCCCTCGGCGTCACTCGGGCCGAGCCTGTCACCACTGGGGTCACACCTGCCCCAAAGACCAGGCCTCTGGAGACAGCGACCCGCACACCCGACCCACCGGAGTCTTCGCCCTGGGGCGGAGTGGGGGTCGGCAAGGCGCCTACCCCCACTCCGCCCGTCTGCGAATCCTCCTGCGTCTGGCCGTCCTCCACTCCACTAACATCGTCATAGGTGTCACCCATCTGGTCCGCTCCCGTCATCCTTGGGTCTTCCTCACCCTCTCCGCATCACTGCTCTCCAGGTCTGGCATGTCCCCCTCTCCGTCTGCCTCTGGTGCTGCTTCACTTTCCTGCCCGGTCTGATCGCCCTCCTCCTCCTCCGCCTCCGGTGCTGCTTCATTTTCCTGCCCGGTCTGCTCGCCCTCCTCCTCCGCTCCGCATTTGCAGTCCCGCGGTTGTCTCCAGCAGCCCTTGCACATGGTGAGGGGACATTCCCGTTTATAATGCCCCTGCTCGCAGCAATTGTGGCATATGAATTCTGGACACTCGCGGATCACATGCCCCTCCTTGATGCACAGACGACACACCCTCTTTTGCCTGTCATGGATAACGCGGAAATATTCCGTGCCCTCCAGCGTCGAAAATTTCGTCGTGTATGGCAGGGACTGGACCTGATCGGTGAACTCCACCTTGCAGAATCTGGTCCCGTCCACTATCTCAGTCCCCGGCCACATCCTCCTCTTAATTGGGGAAACCGCGTTTACCCTCCATAGGTGTAATTTATCCAGAATGTCACTGTCCTCTATATAAACTGGTAAGTTCATGAATGATACAACTAGTTCGTTTTTGTTCATGTCTCTTGCCAGTATTCTACTGTTTTTGTATCGACAGCCGATTACAGTCCCACATACTGCCTTTATCCCACGCAATAACTCCATCATTGTTACTTTATCCTCCCCGACAATCTCCACTCCTACCGTCAGCTCTTTTCCGTACATTGGTGTTTTCCCGTTTATGCCATCATCACTTGTCATTGTCTTATCCGTTCCATGTTCATTATCCATTATCAGTCAAGAAAAAAGCGATTTACGTCCCCCAACCAGCACTAAGCTGTCGGGGGAACGCACTCCAAAACGAAACCGAAATTAAATTGAAAACAACAAATCCGCATAAACAGAAAACAAAGATTTAAACAAGCAAAACGTTTTCACTCTCAAACAGCAGTCCTCTGAGCTCAGGCAATCACACCTGCTCCCACTCACACTGATTGAATCCAGCGCCTCAGACCGCTCAGCCACACTACCCCTTATAGTCCAGTCAATCTGTGGTTTAACCCAGGGGAAATTGCAATAGTAATCATTCAAGTTTTTTTGTGATCCCTAGGGACAACCAAATAACATATTAAAAGTCTTAGTCTTAATATTTATTGGATCAAGGTAAATTCAGGGGTCGAAAATGTGGGTTTTTGTGCCAGGCGCAACACAGCCAGTTAATAGGATAAAACATTTAACTAATAGATATCACCATGAAACTTCCCCAGTTAATCACTTACATTAAGACTACTATTTTTTGTATTACAAGTTTTCTGAAATATTATGTTTAAATATGCAAATTAGGCATTATCTAATGAAATATGTGCTAATTTGCATAACATTCAAAATCAGAAATCTGAACATTGGATAAAGCCAGGTAAAAAATTCTTGTTTCATCTTGTTGTCATATTAGAGTCAAGGTCCTCTATAACAGGGAATTTGGATAACTCTTTTTATCACTCCATAAATCTGAAAATGCTGTCAACAGCCATAAAAGTAATCTTTGCCATGTTTTTAGGAGTAAATGTTACATAAATCAGGCTATGAATGATATATTAACAAACCCCTCTATAGCAGAACTCGGAATGTAGATAGGAATACAACTGGAAAGTTTGGTGTATGTAAGTGCTACTGAAGTGGAGATTTCTGGCTCAGAGTATGAGAAAAAACAATTTTTGAGAAAACGGCCATTACCCACAATTATATTTTTATTTTATTGTATTCAAACAAAGTCAATCAAATTAGTTTATAACACATTTATTATCATTGACATTTCGGAAATGTTAATGTTTTTCTATGAAAACCATGTTGCATATCATATACAGATTAAACACTTCAATGAGAAATAAACCACATAAACCTATAAACCTATTAAAACTTTATAAATACAATATTTAAAAAATTAGACCAAGCTTGAAATATGCCTTTACTGTAGGCCTACATGTAACCTTCACTCCATGTCCTCATCCCAATGTTGTGCCGACATATTCGCGCACACACCTCTGCATTCTGAACAGGCTACAGAGCAATCAAGTCCTTGACGACGGCATTTGCAGCGCATAGTGCCACAACCTGACTTGCAATTACAGCGCACAAGCTCCAACAAGTATTGAGGAGCAGGGTCCTGGTCAGAATGGATGGGAATGAGGCATGAGTCTTGGATCCTCCAGCCCCATTCCTCTGGTGGTAGCGAGTTTCCCATCCATTCCTGAACCTGATGGTACACTCTGAAGCTGTGAAGCATGGCAGACGACGATGTTGGCGGCAAGTTGCGAGGGTGGATAGCCGTTTTGCTGTCAGTCACTTTAGTATAAAAACTTTTCAGCCTGAGGTCATTGAGAGAATCCATTTCTGCTCCTTTGTAGATTAGTATCATTGCCCTTTCCCCTGCAGCAGCAATGTCATCCTTGGTAGCAGATTGTTTCTGAAAAATGCTGGCCTGTACTCTGAATGAGTCGCTTTCTCTAACCAGACCCAGAGATACCCCTTTCCCAACCCCAAAGAGTCTGGATGTTGTATCACAGCCAAGCATGGCATGCGCGAATAAGATGTTGTTGCTAACATCTTCACCCAACACATCTCTTGCTTGCCCAATGTTCAAAAACCTGTAACTTGATGAAGACGACTTCTTGGGCTCAGACATGAAGTACAGTTCTCCTTGCTGATAATGGTGTAACAGAAGAATGAGGAGGTCGGTGTTGTCTCCAACAAGGACAGTTCGATGTTTCAATGCTGCTGTCACTGCAGTTTGAACTATGAGCACATCGGCGTCTCCCTGAGCATTGTGAATGTCAAACCCTGCAAGTGTTAGTCCCTCCCCCAACAGGTTTATGAAACGTTGTTTGTTCTCCTTGTTTGACAGAAATTCCTGTTTTTTCAACCTCAGTGACATGGTTGACGGGAATTAAACCTTCCGGCCAGTGTTTGTGTTCCTCCTTTTATGGGCACCATCCTTTGTAGATGGCTGGTTGCTGTACCCATCAAACACAATCACCACTGATTGCCCATAATGTTTTCGAACATAACCTATGTACGTTTCCACTATTGCTCCATATGTTTTTCCTATCTCCCAGGGTAGTCGGTGGAGAAGGGCCCCTCCATCTAAAACGTACAGAATGTCTCTTTCTGGCACATCATCATGAGGGACTGCGTTCCATATTGCTTTTGCAATTTGGGGTTTGTTCGCTGGGAGAAACACTGTTTTCGTTTCGAAGAGCGCAGGTGGATACCCGCAGAGTTCATACTTGAAGGCTTCAGCTAACTTGTCTGCCTGTGTCCCAGCAATCACTAGTCTCTGAAACAAGAGCTGCGAATCAATATGGACAACTTCTTCTTTGTTCAGTTTGACTGTGGATTTGGAATCCATGGTGACTGCATGTGCTTTCCTCTTGAAGGTATATTCTGTCACCTTTTTCCCTACCATGTCCTTTAAGACCCTTCTACCAACTTCTTTTGAATGGTCCACATTCACCGCATTATGGGCTGTCACACCAGTGATTAGGTGCTGAAGGTGTTCATACCCGGCAAACGGATTTTGTGACTCCAACAATTGAAGTATTTTGATAGTGTCAGCGTTGTCTCGTGCCTGTCTTGATGCAGAAAGGTCCTTGTGCTGTTCACTAGTTTCATAGTTTACCCCTGTCACTTCTTTCATGGCATTGTTGATTTCAGATGTTGCAGGGTTGGAAAGAACCCACACCAAACGTTGTGTTTCAGACACACCCCTTCCCCGTGTCAGTCCTCCGGTTGATTTCATACTTCGCATGAGGGCTTGTTCTATTACAAGGTCGGGGGATAGTCCGGCCCAGTATTCATTTGATCTACGAACAACTTGCAGACCATCTTCCTGAAATCGTTTGTAAACTTGGGGATGTGTGTCTTCTAGTTGGCGCATTTTCTGGAGGTATATGGTCAATGATTTTACATACAAGTTATGTCCGGAGGCAGCCATGAATGGCATCATGTCTGTCAGGGTATCAAGGTGCTGATCCCAATTTCCAGTTCTCTCCGATCCAATGAATGCACGGACTAGGTCGATCATCTCCATGTACTGTAGCCAGAGTGCTGCTGTCCGGTCATCTACCATGGTTCTCTTCTCTGCCTCCAAACGCTGAGCTATGATCTGGAGTAGTGCACTTGCATTTGTCCTGGTTGCAGTGGCAGCCATAACACTGTCATACAGATCTGAGGCTTCTGCTAGTTCTTCTGGTACTTTGGCATGGTCTGTGGATTCTCCATCTGGCTGATCAGAAACTGTTTCCTCACTGTCATCACCAACAGTACCATCTTGAGTCAACTCTGACACATCCTCTGAGTCCACAGCATAGTTTGCTTTGATTGGGACAGGCAGTTTGACATGAAAAGTTTTCGCTTCCAGTAGGGTGTTCAGTGCTCCATCAACCAGGAAATGACCTCGTATGGCCCTGGCAACTGCTTTTCCTTCGAGCATTTTGGGCACCGTATTTGGTGTGTACACTAATTCAAGGATTTCTTCCAAGCCAGAGCCTGACATCAAATGGCCAACTGCGCCAAGGAAACTCATGAGCACATGGAACCCACCAAGTCGGAGAACGATAGATTTCAATGGACTGCCAGGTGCTTCACTTTCAATAATTGTCATCGCTTTCCACCATAGTGGTTGATCAAAGGTTAGAATTGGAGTGACCTGGTAGCGAGCTGCGTGATCATGAACGAACTGCAGAGTGGAATGAATGCAAGTCAGATCTCCTGGATCCATGTCAATCATGGGTAGGAAGATGACTGACGACTGACCAGGCTGATCTCCAGTGTTGAGCATTTTCATCATCCCGGACCATCCAGGCCTTGAGCATTTGCCGAGCAGCAAGGACAGCTTCCAGAGTCTATCAGCAGGCGTCTCTCTATCGTCTTCAGAGTGCTCTTCACATTCCCTGTAGGTAAGATTCTTGAGGCCCCCAGACTTCTGTACATATGGAACAATGTTAATGCGTCCGACATCTGTTAGGTCCTTTGCTGTCACCTTGATACGTGGAATGATGGAAGCTTGTTCAATTTTGGGGGTGATGCATGCAATAATTCCCATGCCATGGAACATTCCATGGCCATCAATTGTTCGGATATTATGGTCAGCATTATCAGCAACATATTGTATGAAGTGCCCAGGTGTGAGTCCACGTACCTCAAGTTTCTCAGCTACTACTAATGTGTTTTATTGTATTGAGTGGTAGAATTAAAGAAATGTCTAATCCTTTGTTTGAACTAGGCTACTTACCAGTGACAGCTGTACACACACTGTGGCTAGCTAGCAAACGTCAGCTAACCGCTAGCGAAGAGTAACCTGTAATTCAATGCAGCAAAAATGACGATTGATGACAATTATAAATGTGTTTTATTGTATTGAGTGGTAGAATTAAAGAAATGTCTAACATCTTTGTTTGAACTACTTACCAATGACAGGCTGGGAGTGGTGTTTTCATTGTGTAATTGTATTGAAATTACGTCATTCACTTCATTAATCAATGATGCATCAAGTTGTGTGTTATATATTGTATTCACAGGATGGGGGGGGGGGGGGGGGGCGTGACACATGATGAGGAACATTTGTGATGAAAGCCAGTCTAGCGCTAAACCAGTCGCAGAAAATGAGAGTGAAACTTATAGTGTCAACAATATTTGGTTTCGTTTTTTTTTCTCATAACACGCAACTTTAAGTTTTAAAATGTATTTTCATAAATATGTAGTAATGTGTTTTTAGCATGTTGATGTTCTCTCAGTATGTTGGGATCTTATAAAAATGCAGTTAGACGTTCGTAGCGATGTAACACTGTTAGCAGCGTTTGTTGTGGTTTCATCAGTGACTTTTCTCCCATTCTGTGTTTGAGGTGCACCAACATTCAAATACTCGTGTCGTCTTCAATTTCTGTCCGATTTCAATGTGTGACACATCATTTGAAAGCTTACAATCTGTATTTTCAGAATATGTAAAAAACTGAAAGTGTATGTTGGCAACTGATTGATGAAAACATTGTCTGGCGTCACATTTGGCAAATAAGTGGGTGTTGGGGTAGTTGTACCCCTAATACAGGTATAAGACTTAAGAATATCCTCTGAAAAAGTGTTTTATTGGAAAGATTGACCCCCAAAACATAGGAAAAGACACCAAATATGTTGGATAGGTATACATAGGCCCTCCAATATTAACACCATTTTACCCAGATGGCGTCACTCTAAAACATTGTTTAACCTCTTTTGACCTTGAAAAAAGTATGATCCAATAAATTAATTAATTAAGACTTTTAGTATATGATGCAGGAGGGTATTAGGAACAATAAAAACTATGAAACATTACTATTGCAATTTCTCCTGGGTTGGGCCTTTTTTTGAGTTAGATTGACTGGACTATTAGTCCCAGCAGAAGATAGTCAAACTTCTTTCTGTCTTAAAGGATCTGATGAGAAAAGGGACTAGGCCAATAGCCTTGCAAGACGAGGGAGATGAGTTTTTAAGCTGGAGAAGAATACTAAATTCTATTGGTGGAGATCACAGTGCTATTAGTTATATAAAGCATAGCTTGTATTGGGACAGCTTCTCTAAAGATGGCAGCGGTGGGATTTGAACCCACGCCTCCAGAGAGACTGGAGCCTAAATCCAAATGGGAGCGCTTTGGCTCAATGCTTCAACACATGCTGTCGGCAGGTGGCTGCAGAATTCCAAGGTCAAAAAGCATTTCATCACATCCTGGATTGAAGGATCTGGTGGGAGGAGCCAACGACTTACCCGATTGGGAATCCATCCTGGGCCGCAGTGGTGAGTGTGGTGTTTGTCCTTTGCTAGATAATGTTCCAAGTGTCCTGACTCAGCACAGACATGATTGTCAACAGCTTACTCTGTGTCCCAAAAAGCCCTACAGCTCAAGGTTGGCGATGTAGCTCAGTGGTAAAGTGCATGTCTGAGGTCCATGATTCAATCCCCTGCATCTCCAAGAAGTTCTTAGATGATGCCTACATTTTGAGCAAAGGCTACTGCTTCTGTATCCAACAGTGACCCTCTAAGTTGGAAATGTGAAGACCTGGCAGAATTCCTGTCACCCTTCGATAGCTCAGTTGGTAGAGCGGAGGACTGTAGGTTCAACAGCAGCAATCCTTAGGTCGCTGGTTCAAATCCGGCTCGAAGGAGGTCACCTTTTTACTTCTGGATGACTTTTAACAACGTGTAGTGTAGGGATGGGAGGTGGAGGGTTGTATCTTGACAAAACGTGTTCCCTGACCGGGAATCGAACCCGGGCCGTGGCGGTGAGAGCGCCGAATCCTAACCACTAGACCACCAGGGACTGGCCCTCGTCCTGTGTCTTTGATAGGGTTGGCCACCTTTTTACTTCTGGATGACTTTTAACAACATGTAGTGTAGGGATGGGAGGTGGGGATAGGAGGTGGAGGGTTGTATCTTGACAAAACGTGTTCCCTGACCGGGAATCGAACCCGGGCCGCGCCGAATCCTAACCACTAGACCACCAGGGACTGGCCCTTGTCCTGTGTCTTTGATGTTGTCTCCTTTTCTAGATAATCTTCCTGACTCAGAACAGACAAGAGGGTCAACAGCCTATTCTACCATTCTATAGCTTTGTGTCCCAAAAATCCCTGCAACGCAAGGTTGGGGATGTAACTCAGTGGCTGAGCTTTTTGATAACAGAGCCTGCCGAGCTTCATTTTCAATCGGTGCTGTGGCTTCGGTGCAGGCATTGGCTATGTGGAAAAGGGGACATAGGTTGCATTGGCCGGGAATCGAACCCGGGTCAACTGCTTGGAAGGCAGCTATGCTCACCACTATACCACCAATGCTTTCACATGATCCCGATATCATATGGTACGATCATGGAGGACCATCACGTTCATGTAACGATCGAGGACTCACCCCTTCAAAATTTGGCGGCGTCCTAGCTGTCACTTTAATTTCATGAGTTGCATTACTCAAATCTCAAATCTTTCCCCAAATGGAAGCGCTTTGGCTCAATGCTTCAACACATGCTGTCGGCAGGTGGCTGCAGAATTCCAAGGTCAAAAAGCATTTCATCACATCCTGGATTGAAGGATCTGGTGGGAGGAGCCAACGACTTACCCGATTGGGAATCCATCCTGGGCCGCAGTGGTGAGTGTGGTGTTTGTCCTTTGCTAGATAATGTTCCAAGTGTCCTGACTCAGCACAGACATGATTGTCAACAGCTTACTCTGTGTCCCAAAAAGCCCTACAGCTCAAGGTTGGCGATGTAGCTCAGTGGTAAAGTGCATGTCTGAGGTCCATGATTCAATCCCCTGCATCTCCAAGAAGTTCTTAGATGATGCCTACATTTTGAGCAAAGGCTACTGCTTCTGTATCCAACAGTGACCCTCTAAGTTGGAAATGTGAAGACCTGGCAGAATTCCTGTCACCCTTCGATAGCTCAGTTGGTAGAGCGGAGGACTGTAGGTTCAACAGCAGCAATCCTTAGGTCGCTGGTTCAAATCCGGCTCGAAGGAGGTCACCTTTTTACTTCTGGATGACCTTTAACAACGTGTAGTGTAGGGATGGGAGGTGGAGGGTTGTATCTTGACAAAACGTATTCCCTGACCGGGAATCGAAACCGGGCCGCGGCGGTGAGAGCACCGAATCCTAACCACTAGACCACCAGGGATTGGCCCTTGTCCTATGTCTTTGATGTTGTCTCCTTTTCTAGATAATCTTCCTGACTCAGGACAGACAAGAGGGTCAACAGCCTACTCTACCATTCTATAGCTTTGTGTCCCAAAAATCCCTGCAACTCAAGGTTGGGGATGTAGCTCAGTGGCTGAGCTTTTTGATAACAGAGCCTGCCGAGCTTCATCTTTTAATCGGTGCTGTGGCTTCGGTGCAGGCATTGGCTATGTGGAAAAGGGGACATAGGTTGCATTGGCCGGGAATCGAACCCGGGTCAACTGCTTGGAAGGCAGCTATGCTCACCACTATACCACCAATGCTTTCACATGATCCCGATATCATAATGGTACGATCATAGAGGACCATCACGTTCATGTAACGATCGAGGACTCACCCCTTCAAAATTTGGCGGCGTCCTAGCTGTCACTTTAATTTCATGAGTTGCATTACTCAAATCTCAAATATTTCCCCAAATGGAAGCGCTTTGGCTCAATGCTTCAACACATGCTGTCGGCAGGTCGCTGCACAATTCCAAGGTCAAAAAGCATTTCATCACATCCTGGATTGAAGGATCTGGTGGGAGGAGCCAACGACTTACCCGATTGGGAAACCATCCTGGGCCGCAGTGGTGAGTGTGGTATTTGTCCTTTGCTAGATAATGTTCCAAGTGTCCTGACTCAGCACAGACATGATTGTCAACAGCTTACTCTGTGTCCCAAAAAGCCCTACAGCTCAAGGTTGGCGATGTAGCTCAGTGGTAAAGTGCATGTCTGAGGTCCATGATTCAATCCCCTGCATCTCCAAGAAGTTCTTAGATGATGCCTACATTTTGAGCAAAGGCTACTGCTTCTGTATCCAACAGTGACCCTCTAAGTTGGAAATGTGAAGACCTGGCAGAATTCCTGTCACCCTTCGATAGCTCAGTTGGTAGAGCGGAGGACTGTAGGTTCAACAGCAGCAATCCTTAGGTCGCTGGTTCAAATCCGGCTAGAAGGAGGCCACCTTTTTACTTCTGGATGACTTTTAACAACGTGTATTGTAGGGATGGGAGGTGGAGCGTTGTATCTTGACAAAACGTGTTCCCTGACCGGGAATCGAACCCGGGCCGCGGCGGTGAGAGCGCCGAATCCTAACCACTAGACCACCAGGGACTGGCCCTTGTCCTGTGTCTTTGATGTTGTCTCCTTTTCTAGATAATCTTCCTGACTCAGGACAGACAAGAGGGTCAACAGCCTACTCTACCATTCTATAGCTTTGTGTCCCAAAAATACCTGCAACTCAAGGTTGGGGATGTAACTCAGTGGCTGAGCTTTTTGATAACAGAGCCTGCCGAGCTTCATCTTTTAATCGGTGCTGTGGCTTCGGTGCAGGCATTGGCTATGTGGAAAAGGGGACATAGGTTGCATTGGCCGGGAATCGAACCCGGGTCAACTGCTTGGAAGGCAGCTATGCTCACCACTATACCACCAATGCTTTCACATGATCCCGATATCATAATGGTACGATCATGGAGGACCATCACGTTCATGTAACGATCGAGGACTCACCCCTTCAAAATTTGGCGGCGTCCTAGCTGTCACTTTAATTTCATGAGTTGCATTACTCAAATCTCAAATATTTCCCCAAATGGAAGCGCTTTGGCTCAATGCTTCAACACATGCTGTCGGCAGGTCGCTGCAGAATTCCAAGGTCAAAAAGCATTTCATCACATCCTGGATTGAAGGATCTGGTGGGAGGAGCCAACGACTTACCCGATTGGGAAACCATCCTGGGCCGCAGTGGTGAGTGTGGTGTTTGTCCTTTGCTAGATAATGTTCCAAGTGTCCTGACTCAGCACAGACATGATTGTCAACAGCTTATTCTGTGTCCCAAAAAGCCCTACAGCTCAAGGTTGGCGATGTAGCTCAGTGGTAAAGTGCATGTCTGAGGTCCATGATTCAATCCCCTGCATCTCCAAGAAGTTCTTAGATGATGCCTACATTTTGAGCAAAGGCTACTGCTTCTGTATCCAACAGTGACCCTCTAAGTTGGAAATGTGAAGACCTGGCAGAATTCCTGTCACCCTTCGATAGCTCAGTTGGTAGAGCGGAGGACTGTAGGTTCAACAGCAGCAATCCTTAGGTCGCTGGTTCAAATCCGGCTCGAAGGAGGTCACCTTTTTTACTTCTGGATGACTTTTAACAACGTGTAGTGTAGGGATGGGAGGTGGGGATGGGGGGTGGAGGGTTGTATCTTGACAAAACGTGTTCCCTGACCGGGAATCGAACCCGGGCCGCGACGAATCCTAACCACTAGACCACCAGGGACTGGCCCTTGTCCTGTGTCTTTGATAGGGTTGGCCACCTTTTTACTTCTGGATGACTTTTAACAACATGTAGTGTAGGGATGGGAGGTGGGGATAGGAGGTGGAGGGTTGTATCTTGACAAAACGTGTTCCCTGACCGGGAATGGAACCCGGGCCGCGCCGAATCCTAACCACTAGACCACCAGGGACTGGCCCTTGTCCTGTGTCTTTGCTGTTGTCTCCTTTTCTAGATAATCTTCCTGACTCAGGACAGACAAGAGGGTCAACAGCCTACTCTACCATTCTATAGCTTTGTGTCCCAAAAATCCCTACAACTCAAGGTTGGGGATGTAGCTCAGTGGCTGAGCTTTTTGATAACAGAGCCTGCCGAGCTTCATCTTTTAATCGGTGCTGTGGCTTCGGTGCAGGCATTGGCTATGTGGAAAAGGGGACATAGGTTGCATTGGCCGGGAATCGAACCCGGGTCAACTGCTTGGAAGGCAGCTATGCTCACCACTATACCACCAATGCTTTCACATGATCCCGATATCATAATGGTACGATCATGGAGGACCATCACGTTCATGTAACGATCGAGGACTCACCCCTTCAAAATTTGGCGGCGTCCTAGCTGTCACTTTAATTTCATGAGTTGCATTACTCAAATCTCAAATATTTCCCCAAATGGAAGCGCTTTGGCTCAATGCTTCAACACATGCTGTCGGCAGGTCGCTGCAGAATTCCAAGGTCAAAAAGCATTTCATCACATCCTGGATTGAAGGATCTGGTGGGAGGAGCCAACGACTTACCCGATTGGGAAACCATCCTGGGCCGCAGTGGTGAGTGTGGTATTTGTCCTTTGCTAGATAATGTTCCAAGTGTCCTGACTCAGCACAGACATGATTGTCAACAGCTTATTCTGTGTCCCAAAAAGCCCTACAGCTCAAGGTTGGCGATGTAGCTCAGTGGTAAAGTGCATGTCTGAGGTCCATGATTCAATCCCCTGCATCTCCAAGAAGTTCTTAGATGATGCCTACATTTTGAGCAAAGGCTACTGCTTCTGTATCCAACAGTGACCCTCTAAGTTGGAAATGTGAAGACCTGGCAGAATTCCTGTCACCCTTCGATAGCTCAGTTGGTAGAGCGGAGGACTGTAGGTTCAACAGCAGCAATCCTTAGGTCGCTGGTTCAAATCCGGCTCGAAGGAGGTCACCTTTTTACTTCTGGATGACTATTAACAACGTGTAGTGTAGGGATGGGAGGTGGGGATGGGGGGTGGAGGGTTGTATCTTGACAAAACGTGTTCCCTGACCGGGAATCGAACCCGGGCCGCGACGAATCCTAACCACTAGACCACCAGGGACTGGCCCTTGTCCTGTGTCTTTGATAGGGTTGGCCACCTTTTTACTTCTGGATGACTTTTAACAACATGTAGTGTAGGGATGGGAGGTGGGGATAGGAGGTGGAGGGTTGTATCTTGACAAAACGTGTTCCCTGACCGGGAATGGAACCCGGGCCGCGCCGAATCCTAACCACTAGACCACCAGGGACTGGCCCTTGTCCTGTGTCTTTGCTGTTGTCTCCTTTTCTAGATAATCTTCCTGACTCAGGACAGACAAGAGGGTCAACAGCCTACTCTACCATTCTATAGCTTTGTGTCCCAAAAATCCCTACAACTCAAGGTTGGGGATGTAGCTCAGTGGCTGAGCTTTTTGATAACAGAGCCTGCCGAGCTTCATCTTTTAATCGGTGCTGTGGCTTCGGTGCAGGCATTGGCTATGTGGAAAAGGGGACATAGGTTGCATTGGCCGGGAATCGAACCCGGGTCAACTGCTTGGAAGGCAGCTATGCTCACCACTATACCACCAATGCTTTCACATGATCCCGATATCATAATGGTACGATCATGGAGGACCATGACGTTCATGTAACGATCGAGGACTCACCCCTTCAAAATTTGGCGGTGTCCTAGCTGTCACTTTAATTTCATGAGTTGCATTACTCAAATCTCAAATATTTCCCCAAATGGAAGCGCTTTGGCTCAATGCTTCAACACATGCTGTCGGCAGGTCGCTGCAGAATTCCAAGGTCAAAAAGCATTTCATCACATCCTGGATTGAAGGATCTGGTGGGAGGAGCCAACGACTTACCCGATTGGGAAACCATCCTGGGCCGCAGTGGTGAGTGTGGTATTTGTCCTTTGCTAGATAATGTTCCAAGTGTCCTGACTCAGCACAGACATGATTGTCAACAGCTTATTCTGTGTCCCAAAAAGCCCTACAGCTCAAGGTTGGCGATGTAGCTCAGTGGTAAAGTGCATGTCTGAGGTCCATGATTCAATCCCCTGCATCTCCAAGAAGTTCTTAGATGATGCCTACATTTTGAGCAAAGGCTACTGCTTCTGTATCCAACAGTGACCCTCTAAGTTGGAAATGTGAAGACCTGGCAGAATTCCTGTCACCCTTCGATAGCTCAGTTGGTAGAGCGGAGGACTGTAGGTTCAACAGCAGCAATCCTTAGGTCGCTGGTTCAAATCCGGCTCGAAGGAGGTCACCTTTTTACTTCTGGATGACTATTAACAACGTGTAGTGTAGGGATGGGAGGTGGGGATGGGGGGTGGAGGGTTGTATCTTGACAAAACGTGTTCCCTGACCGGGAATCGAACCCGGGCCGCGACGAATCCTAACCACTAGACCACCAGGGACTGGCCCTTGTCCTGTGTCTTTGATAGGGTTGGCCACCTTTTTACTTCTGGATGACTTTTAACAACATGTAGTGTAGGGATGGGAGGTGGGGATAGGAGGTGGAGGGTTGTATCTTGACAAAACGTGTTCCCTGACCGGGAATGGAACCCGGGCCGCGCCGAATCCTAACCACTAGACCACCAGGGACTGGCCCTTGTCCTGTGTCTTTGCTGTTGTCTCCTTTTCTAGATAATCTTCCTGACTCAGGACAGACAAGAGGGTCAACAGCCTACTCTACCATTCTATAGCTTTGTGTCCCAAAAATCCCTACAACTCAAGGTTGGGGATGTAGCTCAGTGGCTGAGCTTTTTGATAACAGAGCCTGCCGAGCTTCATCTTTTAATCGGTGCTGTGGCTTCGGTGCAGGCATTGGCTATGTGGAAAAGGGGACATAGGTTGCATTGGCCGGGAATCGAACCCGGGTCAACTGCTTGGAAGGCAGCTATGCTCACCACTATACCACCAATGCTTTCACATGATCCCGATATCATAATGGTACGATCATGGAGGACCATGACGTTCATGTAACGATCGAGGACTCACCCCTTCAAAATTTGGCGGTGTCCTAGCTGTCACTTTAATTTCATGAGTTGCATTACTCAAATCTCAAATATTTCCCCAAATGGAAGCGCTTTGGCTCAATGCTTCAACACATGCTGTCGGCAGGTCGCTGCACAATTCCAAGGTCAAAAAGCATTTCATCACATCCTGGATTGAAGGATCTGGTGGGAGGAGCCAACGACTTACCCGATTGGGAAACCATCCTGGGCCGCAGTGGTGAGTGTGGTATTTGTCCTTTGCTAGATAATGTTCCAAGTGTCCTGACTCAGCACAGACATGATTGTCAACAGCTTATTCTGTGTCCCAAAAAGCCCTACAGCTCAAGGTTGGCGATGTAGCTCAGTGGTAAAGTGCATGTCTGAGGTCCATGATTCAATCCCCTGCATCTCCAAGAAGTTCTTAGATGATGCCTACATTTTGAGCAAAGGCTACTGCTTCTGTATCCAACAGTGACCCTCTAAGTTGGAAATGTGAAGACCTGGCAGAATTCCTGTCACCCTTCGATAGCTCAGTTGGTAGAGCGGAGGACTGTAGGTTCAACAGCAGCAATCCTTAGGTCCCTGGTTCAAATCCGGCTCGAAGGAGGTCACCTTTTTACTTCTGGATGACTATTAACAACGTGTAGTGTAGGGATGGGAGGTGGAGGGTTGTATCTTGAAAAAACATGTTCCCTGACCGGGAATCGAACCCCGGGCCGCGGCGGTGAGAGCGCCGAATCCTAACCACTAGACCACCAGGGACTGGCCCTTGTCCTGTGTCTTTGATAGGGTTGGCCACCTTTTTACTTCTGGATGACTTAACAACATGTAGTGTAGGGATGGGAGGTGGGGATAGGAGGTGGAGGGTTGTATCTTGACAAAACGTGTTCCCTGACAGGGAATCGAACCCGGGCCGTGCCGAATCCTAACCACTAGACCACCAGGGACTGGCCCTTGTCCTGTGTCTTTGATGTTGTCTCCTTTTCTAGATAATCTTCCTGACTCAGGACAGACAAGAGGGTCAACAGCCTACTCTACCATTCTATAGCTTTGTGATAGTGGGTGAATGTCAGATGAAGGGCGGCTGGCCGAGGTGCAATTAATTAATAGATTTGCTCAAGTAGACAATTAAGATAAAGTTTATTCCACAGCGCTGGGCAGCCTCTCAACACACGGCAAGCAAGGAGGAGAGACCCACACCTAATGACACTTTGCAATGGGCTTATATTCAAGATTTCCGCTGACACCGGAAACAGCTGTACCTTGCCAATCATCAGTCACCCGTCAGACATGTTGTTTACATACTAAAGTTAGAAGCCAGCTTGCCTCTGCTTCCCTACCATAACGGGTTGGTCAACTGACCTATTGACCTCAGTACCCATATAAGTCTACCACCTGGCTGACCACCACAAGGCTCCAATGTCCTTAGATCCAAACTGGTCCCGTGGTCTCTATATTTGGCTCAGGTCCAGTTACAGACAGAGAGTTTGCAGCCTGTGTCAGCACTTTAGATATTACAACTTGTACAACATAATTCCTAATGATAGAGTATTTTAGGGTTTACCTAAGCACAATGATAAAACACATCCTATCAGCCCACTCTTTTTTTTCTTCTCTAATGGATAGTAACTTTAATTATTTCTCTTTCTTTCCACATGGCTGAGATCTTGCATTCCTCCCCCGGAATTGTCATCAAAGGACTTTCCCTATAGACAAATACAATTCCTCAGTCATGTGGCCTGACAAAGTGAACAAACATCTCACTCCACAATTGACTTGGCATGAGTAAAAGGTCACTTTGTGGTTAACTACTCTGATTAATAATCACCTTCTTTGGATAAAAACCTTTGTTGTTTAAAGGAGAAAATATCCAAATAGGTTTCTCATTACTATGTCTAACTACTCATTACAAATGAAGTAGGTATCATTTCCATCATTAATTCAAATCACATGTTTTTCCATAGTTTGTTACATAATTATACATTTTTAACAAATAGGGATATCGTCAATCAGTTTCTTTAGGTGTCCTGGTTCTTCGATATCCTAGGTCGATCTTCAACAGAGGGACCATCATGCTTTTCCGGTCGCAATGAGGCACTATCTGAGATGCTGATGGACCATTGTTTTCTTTCGCCTTGTCGTCCTCTTGTATTGTTGCTGTGTTATTGAAAGACTCACAGTAGAAATTATTTCATTCACCATCATGCTGCTTGCTCAAATGTTTTAACAGTGTTATTGAAACTCTAAATCCTTACCCCCTACTTTTCTCTCCCCTATTGTTCTATGTCCCCATCGTCTGATCTTAAAGGTTTAATCCTGTTGTGGTGAATACGTACAACAATTGTCAACAAACTGGCAAACTCCTGCAACTGAGTCTAGTGCGCTATTCGGTTTAACTCCCTGGATGTCACGACGCATGCGAACAAGATTAGTGTCAGAGTCTTCAGTTAAAGTAAAGTCTGTTTCGTTAGTTAACACCCAGAGCGTATACAGAACCGATAAAATTGTGGCCATCCATCTTATGCACAACGAGGCCAGGATCACACGGTTTCTCTCGGCACGCATCGTCTGTCCGGTATCTCTTGTCCTAGTTTCAATCTTAATTCACAACAACATCAAGAATAATTGTTAATAGCAGAGATAGTCATCATTATGGTACTGGAATCAGTAATCGTTTGTTATAATACGTGTTTTCCCCTTTGCTTGGGTCTCATCGTCAGAGTCGAGAGTGGGTTGGGCCCCCTGTGGTCCCCCCCCTCTAGTGAGTTCTGCACTTGCCTGCTGAGACATTTTTAGATACAGGGATTGCACAATCGTTAAGTACAGGTAGACAGACATTTAGTTTCTCTCAAAATGGTTAACTCGTCCTTCATCAATGCTCCTAGAGGAAACAAAAGGATTTGTCATTTGAAGTTCATGCCATGGGTATTCAAACTAGGACGTGTGTTGTGAAAAACCGTGAACCGTCCCTTTAATATCCAAATCAGTTCTTCAATACTTAGTTTATTTACTGTCAATGTGCAATCTGAGTCAATTCCCATAAGCATACTTTTAATGAGGTAGATAGGTTCTATTCTACCCGTATGTTAAAAATTCTGATCACAATCGTTACTGATGGCTTGAATACTTCCCCGTTGGTCTATGTACACTATGAGCTTATTTTGCATTAAGGTGTAAATTTGCTGTGAACATTTAAATGTTCTATCCCTCTCTTATAATCAAATATTTCTCAGTCAATCACCCGTTGGTTTTAGTAGATTTATCAGAGACATTCTTGAGTCAGTGTGAATGGTTCTTTATCATAAACGTTGCATCAATGTGTAATGCTCGTGCGTTCAGCTGTTGGCCGATTAACACTGATGATCGTGTGAAGTACTGTCATTATTCGTATGTGTAATTGCTTTATCAAAGTCTGTAGTCTGTCCTGTCATTATCATGTTTCCGCTTCCAAACAGAAAAACAACATTTTCATTTACAGTCACACAGAGAATTATTATTTGTGGTTTCCCCTTTCTCTCATCCGTCAATCGTTCACTGTCATTTCAGCCCCCACTTCTGTTAGATTGGCCCTCAGCAACGCCCCCGTTTTTTAGTCCGTCGCTCAGTTTCTCTGCATTTTCTTGGTTCTGTCAGGAGATAGAATTGGCAAGAGTTGTGTTGTCCGTTCGGGATTATTCATCAATCAAAATGTCACATATTCCTCTTTGCTGGTGTGAACATCAACAGTCATCAATGCATGGTCTTATCTCTGTTCACTAAGTAAATTCAAATGTTACGTTTACTGAGTCAATGCAGAATTGTATGATAATTACAATAAGAGACAACTACATTTTCATGTCTAACACTTCTATGTGTTCTCTGCGTGTCTGTGTCTCTGTGTCACCGAGCTGCGTCTTGTTTGCAAGGGCAGTTCTATTAATAGTGTTGGTTCAGAGCGTCGTCCCTGGTGCAGCTTTTGTGGAGCACAAGTGCACTCGTGTCTCTTACCACCTTTTGCTGTTCGTGCTAAGCTATTTAGCTTGTCCTGAAAATACAATAGTTATTCATTTCACTCTTTATCATTTGTTTACAATATGTTAATCAATACAAGGATTATTATTACTTAACTCAATGATTTCCCTATAACTCTATCACTCGACATGCTTCACGTAAGACTTCATTACCCATAATGCTTAGTATTCATTCCAACCCTCTAGGTCCGTGTATTGCGCAAGCTCCAAGACTTGTGGTTGGTGTCGCTTATTAAACAATCCCAAAGCTTCTAATTCCCTTATTCGTTTTTCAATCAATGCTGGTGTCATTGAGAAAATGTCTGGTGTTGATAATTTGAAGTTCTTTGCATCTTCTCCAATACCATCTAGAATCATATTTGTAAAGAATGCGTTAGGTTTGTCATCTAATTCCAAATTCGCCTTTTCTCTCCAGGTATTTTGGAATCTGATTACAAAGTCAGACATTGTTTCATTAGGCTTACGTTTACAGTTCAGAATTTGTGAGATATCACGGTTTTGGCTGGCATGTTCGTTTAGAAATTTGGTTAATTGTTCAATGTGAGTCAACTTGTGTTCATTTTGAAACCATGGGAACCGTTCTGTAATTGTTTTACCTCTACATGGCCCATCATTATTTTCATTCAAAGTTTCACAAGCATTTATCAAAGTATCAATTTCAACATCTGGCATTAACGTGATCAGAATGTATCTTAAATCCGTGCCATTCAAATTACCATGTAGCAACATTGTTTTATACCAATTTATGAATCCTTTTGGGTTAATCAAAGGTCTTGGTGCGTCAACTATGATTGCAGATACGTCAGATATGGTTAATGGTTTATACAGGACTTTCTCCTCTATAGTTAGCAGTGGCGCTTGTACCTGGATCACGCTGCGTATCACAGCCTGCTCCGCCTGTTCCGCCTGTACAGGAGGAGACACGATCTGTACCTCCTTTATCTTGGGTACAGGGTTAGACCTATTGTGTTCCTTCTTTCTGACAATATTACCAGGCCATTGATTAGACATTATTACCCATGCTTGATAGACTTCTTTCATGTAATCAATATCCCATAATGGGTCGCAAATGCTTTTGTTCGATATCAAATATTCATCAATAATCTTCAGTTTATTCTTTTCAAAACTCCCGATACTTGGGAAATTATCGTCACTCCATTCCGCAATCTTTGTTAGAAACGGTTCTGCATAGAATGGTCCTAATTTAAGTAAAATCCATCCTTTTGGTGTCACTGTATCAGTGTATTTTATCGGAATATCAATTATGTGTGGATCAATTTCCAATAGTTTCTTAATAGCTTTCCTTTCCCCTCGTGGCAAGTCCCTGACTGATTTATACTTAATAATCCGTTTCTCACACTTTGCCGTCCTAGACGTTCGATTACCCATGTTTGATTAATTACAATGCACACAATGTTAGTAAAAAGGAATTCTTTTATCTAAATTGTCTCGTTAGAGCTTTATAGTTACCCAATTCGTGTTGATTACTTTATTACTATATACTTTAATTCAGTCTGTTGCATTGCGTCTCATCAAGGTCATTTAAATCCACGTCTCATCTGTTCTCTCCTGTCTCAATAAATCAATCTTGTCACTCAAATCTGTTGCGCTTTAACATTAACACAAATGCCGTATCCGTTCAACTTCTTATCGTCCTACAACTGTCTTTTTACCGCTGACCTATATCTTTCATTATCCTGTTTAATATACCCACATTACTAGACCACTTATAAACACTTTCTTTAAATCACACTTCAAATTACATACCATAACCACTTGCGTGTCAATACCTTATTCATTTAACCATCTTAATCAACATTCTACTTCATAGTTTCAATTGACTCAAGCGTGCTCTGCAGTTCACCTTATTTCCTGTCAAATACCTCAATATGTCTGTACCTTACAGATAAACAAATAAAAACCCACGGAATGCCCAATTCCGTTTAATCAATTCTTCTATGAATTAATCAATATCCAGTATCAGTATATCTCTTCCAGAGTGACACCTAGCAGCTCTGTCCTTTTATAACGTTTTATCCTATATGTGGATCAATGACCTTCATGTACACATCAATACTCAACCTTTAATATTTAGTCAAATCTAGTCATTGGCCCCCCCATCATCAAATTCATCCCCCTTTCCTTCATTCAAGGAAAAAATTACAGGTTTTTCCCTCTAGAACAACAATTCAGGTCAAAGCACACAACCACACTGTGTTTATCTGCCTTACCTGTCTCGCTGAATCTAGGATCCTGTTCGTTAAACGCCAATTGATAGTGGGTGAATGTCAGATGAAGGGCGGCTGGCCGAGGTGCAATTAATTAATAGATTTGCTCAAGTAGACAATTAAGATAAAGTTTATTCCACAGCGCTGGGCAGCCTCTCAACACACGGCAAGCAAGGAGGAGAGACCCACACCTAATGACACTTTGCAATGGGCTTATATTCAAGATTTCCGCTGACACCGGAAACAGCTGTACCTTGCCAATCATCAGTCACCCGTCAGACATGTTGTTTACATACTAAAGTTAGAAGCCAGCTTGCCTCTGCTTCCCTACCATAACGGGTTGGTCAACTGACCTATTGACCTCAGTACCCATATAAGTCTACCACCTGGCTGACCACCACAAGGCTCCAATGTCCTTAGATCCAAACTGGTCCCGTGGTCTCTATATTTGGCTCAGGTCCAGTTACAGACAGAGAGTTTGCAGCCTGTGTCAGCACTTTAGATATTACAACTTGTACAACATAATTCCTAATGATAGAGTATTTTAGGGTTTACCTAAGCACAATGATAAAACACATCCTATCACTTTGTGTCCCAAAAATCCCTGCAACGCAAGGTTGGGGATGTAACTCAGTGGCTGAGCTTTTTGATAACAGAGCCTGCCGAGCTTCATTTTCAATCGGTGCTGTGGCTTCGGTGCAGGCATTGGCTATGTGGAAAAGGGGACATAGGTTGCATTGGCCGGGAATCGAACCCTGGTCAACTGCTTGGAAGGCAGCTATGCTCACCACTATATCACCAATGCTTTCACATGATCCCGATATCATATGGTACGATCATGGAGGACCATCACGTTCATGTAACGATCGAGGACTCACCCCTTCAAAATTTGGCGGCGTCCTAGCTGTCACTTTAATTTCATGAGTTGCATTACTCAAATCTCAAATCTTTCCCCAAATGGAAGCGCTTTGGCTCAATGCTTCAACACATGCTGTCGGCAGGTGGCTGCAGAATTCCAAGGTCAAAAAGCATTTCATCACATCCTGGATTGAAGGATCTGGTGGGAGGAGCCAACGACTTACCCGATTGGGAATCCATCCTGGGCCGCAGTGGTGAGTGTGGTGTTTGTCCTTTGCTAGATAATTTTCCAAGTGTCCTGACTCAGCACAGACATGATTGTCAACAGCTTATTCTGTGTCCCAAAAAGCCCTACAGCTCAAGGTTGGCGATGTAGCTCAGTGGTAAAGTGCATGTCTGAGGTCCATGATTCAATCCCCTGCATCTCCAAGAAGTTCTTAGATGATGCCTACATTTTGAGCAAAGGCTACTGCTTCTGTATCCAACAGTGACCCTCTAAGTTGGAAATGTGAAGACCTGGCAGAATCCTGTCACCCTTCGATAGCTCAGTTGGTAGAGCGGAGGACTGTAGGTTCAACAGCAGCAATCCTTAGGTCGCTGGTTCAAATCCGGCTCGAAGGAGGTCACCTTTTTACTTCTGGATGACTTTTAACAACGTGTAGTGTAGGGATGGGAGGTGGAGGGTTGTATCTTGACAAAACGTGTTCACTGACCGGGAATCGAACCCGGGCCACGGCGGTGAGAGCGCCGAATCCTAACCACTAGACCACCAGGGACTGGCCCTTGTCCTGTGTCTTTGATAGGGTTGGCCACCTTTTTACTTCTGGATGACTTTTAACAACATGTAGTGTAGGGATGGGAGGTGGGGATAGGAGGTGGAGGGTTGTATCTTGACAAAACGTGTTCCCTGACCGGGAATCGAACCCGGGCCACGCCGAATCCTAACCACTAGACCACCAGGGACTGGCCCTTGTCCTGTGTCTTTGATGTTGTCTCCTTTTCTAGATAATCTTCCTGACTCAGGACAGACAAGAGGGTCAACAGCCTACTCTACCATTCTATAGCTTTGTGTCCCAAAAATCCCTGCAACTCAAGGTTGGGGATGTAGCTCAGTGGCTGAGCTTTTTGATAACAGAGCCTGCCGAGCTTCATTTTTTAATCGGTGCTGTGGCTTCGGTGCAGGCATTGGCTATGTGGAAAAGGGGATATAGGTTGCATTGGCCGGGAATCGAACCCGGGTCAACTGCTTGGAAGGCAGCTATGCTCACCACTATACCACCAATGCTTTCACAAGATCCCGATATCATAATGGTACGATCATGGAGGACCATCACGTTCATGTAACGATCGAGGACTCACCCCTTCAAAATGTGGCGGCGTCCTAGCTGTCACTTTAATTTCATGAGTTGCATTACTCAAATCTCAAATATTTCCCCAAATGGAAGCGCTTTGGCTCAATGCTTCAACACATGCTGTCGGCAGGTCGCTGCAGAATTCCTAGGTCAAAAAGCATTTCATCACATCCTGGATTGAAGGATCTGGTGGGAGGAGCCAACGACTTACCCGATTGGGAAACCATCCTGGGCCGCAGTGGTGAGTGTGGTGTTTTTCCTTTGCTAGATAATGTTCCAAGTGTCCTGACTCAGCACAGACATGATTGTCAACAGCTTATTCTGTGTCCCAAAAAGCCCTACAGCTCAAGGTTGGCGATGTAGCTCAGTGGTAAAGTGCATGTCTGAGGTCCATGATTCAATCCCCTGCATCTCCAAGAAGTTCTTAGATGATGCCTACATTTTGAGCAAAGGCTACTGCTTCTGTATCCAACAGTGACCCTCTAAGTTGGAAATGTGAAGACCTGGCAGAATTCCTGTCACCCTTCGATAGCTCAGTTGGTAGAGCGGAGGACTGTAGGTTCAACAGCAGCAATCCTTAGGTCGCTGGTTCAAATCCGGCTCGAAGGAGGTCACCTTTTTACTTCTGGATGACTTTTAACAACGTGTAGTGTAGGGATGGGAGGTGGGGATAGGAGGTGGAGGGTTGTATCTTGACAAAACGTGTTCCCTGACCGGGAATCGAACCCGGGCCGCGCCGAATCCTAACCACTAGACCACCAGGGACTGGCCCTTGTCCTGTGTCTTTGATGTTGTCTCCTTTTCTAGATAATCTTCCTGACTCAGGACAGGCAAGAGGGTCAACAGCCTACTCTACCATTCTATAGCTTTGTGTCCCAAAAATCCCTGCAACTCAAGGTTGGGGATGTAGCTCAGTGGCTGAGCTTTTTGATAACAGAGCCTGCCGAGCTTCATTTTCAATCGGTGCTGTGGCTTCGGTGCAGGCATTGGCTATGTGGAAAAGGGGACATAGGTTGCATTGGTCGGGAATCGAACCCGGGTCAACTGCTTGGAAGGCAGCTATGTTCTCCACTATACATTTACATTTACATTTTTGGCATTTAGCAGACGCCTTATTCCAAAGCGACTTACCACCAATGCTTTCACATGATCCTGATATCATATGGTACGATCATGGAGGACCATCACGTTCATGTAACGATCGAGGACTCACCCCTTCCTGTCACCCTTCGATAGCTCAGTTGGTAGAGCGGAGGACTGTAGGTTCCACAGCAGCAATCCTTAGGTCGCTGGTTCAAATCCGGCTCGAAGGAGGCCACCTTTCTACTTCTGGATGACTTTTAACAACGTGTAGTGTAGGGATGGGAGGTGCAGGGTTGTATCTTGACAAAACGTGTTCCCTGACCGGGAATCGAACCCGGGCCGCGGCGGTGAGAGCGCCGAATCCTAACCACTAGACCACCAGGGACTGGCCCTTGTCCTGTGTCTTTGATAGGGTTGGCCACCTTTTTACTTCTGGATGACTTTTAACAACATGTAGTGTAGGGATGGGAGGTGGGGATAGGAGGTGGAGGGTTGTATCTTGACAAAACGTGTTCCCTGACCGGGAATCGAACCCGGGCCGCGCCGAATCCTAACCACTAGACCACCAGGGACTGGCCCTTGTCCTGTGTCTTTGATGTTGTCTCCTTTTCTAGATAATCTTCCTGACTCAGGACAGACAAGAGGGTCAACAGCCTACTCTACCATTCTATAGCTTTGTGTCCCAAAAATCCCTGCAACGCAAGGTTGGGGATGTAACTCAGTGGCTGAGCTTTTTGATAACAGAGCCTGCCGAGCTTCATTTTCAATCGGTGCTGTGGCTTCGGTGCAGGCATTGGCTATGTGGAAAAGGGGACATAGGTTGCATTGGCCGGGAATCGAACCCGGGTCAACTGCTTGGAAGGCAGCTATGCTCACCACTATACCACCAATGCTTTCACATGATCCCGATATCATATGGTACGATCATGGAGGACCATCACGTTCATGTAACGATCGAGGACTCACCCCTTCAAAATTTGGCGGCGTCCTAGCTGTCACTTTAATTTCATGAGTTGCATTACTCAAATCTCAAATCTTTCCCCAAATGGAAGCGCTTTGGCTCAATGCTTCAACACATGCTGTCGGCAGGTGGCTGCAGAATTCCAAGGTCAAAAAGCATTTCATCACATCCTGGATTGAAGGATCTGGTGGGAGGAGCCAACGACTTACCCGATTGGGAATCCATCCTGGGCCGCAGTGGTGAGTGTGGTGTTTGTCCTTTGCTAGATAATGTTCCAAGTGTCCTGACTCAGCACAGACATGATTGTCAACAGCTTACTCTGTGTCCCAAAAAGCCCTACAGCTCAAGGTTGGCGATGTAGCTCAGTGGTAAAGTGCATGTCTGAGGTCCATGATTCAATCCCCTGCATCTCCAAGAAGTTCTTAGATGATGCCTACATTTTGAGCAAAGGCTACTGCTTCTGTATCCAACAGTGACCCTCTAAGTTGGAAATGTGAAGACCTGGCAGAATTCCTGACACCCTTCGATAGCTCAGTTGGTAGAGCGGAGGACTGTAGGTTCAACAGCAGCAATCCTTAGGTCGCTGGTTCAAATCCGGCTCGAAGGAGGCCACCTTTTTACTTCTGGATGACTTTTAACAACGTGTAGTGTAGGGATGGGAGGTGGAGCGTTGTATCTTGACAAAACGTGTTCCCTGACCGGGAATCGAACCCGGGCCGCGGCGGTGAGAGCGCCGAATCCTAACCACTAGACCACCAGGGACTGGCCCTTGTCCTGTGTCTTTGATAGGGTTGGCCACCTTTTTACTTCTGGATGACTTTTAACAACATGTAGTGTAGGGATGGGAGGTGGGGATAGGAGGTGGAGGGTTGTATCTTGACAAAACGTGTTCCCTGACCGGGAATCGAACCCTGGCCGCGACGAATCCTAACCACTAGACCACCAGGGACTGGCCCTTGTCCTGTGTCTTTGATGTTGTCTCCTTTTCTAGATAATCTTCCTGACTCAGGACAGACAAGAGGGTCAACAGCCTACTCTACCATTCTATAGCTTTGTGTCCCAAAAATCCCTGCAACGCAAGGTTGGGGATGTAACTCAGTGGCTGAGCTTTTTGATAACAGAGCCTGCCGAGCTTCATTTTCAATCGGTGCTGTGGCTTCGGTGCAGGCATTGGCTATGTGGAAAAGGGGACATAGGTTGCATTGGCTGGGAATCGAACCCGGGTCAACTGCTTGGAAGGCAGCTATGCTCACCACTATACCACCAATGCTTTCACATGACCCCGATATCATATGGTACGATCATGGAGGACCATCACGTTCATGTAACGATCGAGGACTCACCCCTTCAAAATTTGGCGGCGTCCTAGCTGTCACTTTAATTTCATGAGTTGCATTACTCAAATCTCAAATCTTTCCCCAAATGGAAGCGCTTTGGCTCAATGCTTCAACACATGCTGTCGGCAGGTGGCTGCAGAATTCCAAGGTCAAAAAGCATTTATCACATCCTGGATTGAAGGATCTGGTGGGAGGAGCCAACGACTTACCCGATTGGGAATCCATCCTGGGCCGCAGTGGTGAGTGTGGTGTTTGTCCTTTGCTAGATAATGTTCCAAGTGTCCTGACTCAGCACAGACATGATTGTCAACAGCTTACTCTGTGTCCCAAAAAGCCCTACAGCTCAAGGTTGGCGATGTAGCTCAGTGGTAAAGTGCATGTCTGAGGTCCATGATTCAATCCCCTGCATCTCCAAGAAGTTCTTAGATGATGCCTACATTTTGAGCAAAGGCTACTGCTTCTGTATCCAACAGTGACCCTCTAAGTTGGAAATGTGAAGACCTGGCAGAATTCCTGACACCCTTCGATAGCTCAGTTGGTAGAGCGGAGGACTGTAGGTTCAACAGCAGCAATCCTTAGGTCGCTGGTTCAAATCCGGCTCGAAGGAGGCCACCTTTTTACTTCTGGATGACTTTTAACAACGTGTAGTGTAGGGATGGGAGGTGGAGCGTTGTATCTTGACAAAACGTGTTCCCTGACCGGGAATCGAACCCGGGCCGCGGCGGTGAGAGCGCCGAATCCTAACCACTAGACCACCAGGGACTGGCCCTTGTCCTGTGTCTTTGATAGGGTTGGCCACCTTTTTACTTCTGGATGACTTTTAACAACATGTAGTGTAGGGATGGGAGGTGGGGATAGGAGGTGGAGGGTTGTATCTTGACAAAACGTGTTCCCTGACCGGGAATCGAACCCTGGCCGCGACGAATCCTAACCACTAGACCACCAGGGACTGGCCCTTGTCCTGTGTCTTTGATGTTGTCTCCTTTTCTAGATAATCTTCCTGACTCAGGACAGACAAGAGGGTCAACAGCCTACTCTACCATTCTATAGCTTTGTGTCCCAAAAATCCCTGCAACGCAAGGTTGGGGATGTAACTCAGTGGCTGAGCTTTTTGATAACAGAGCCTGCCGAGCTTCATTTTCAATCGGTGCTGTGGCTTCGGTGCAGGCATTGGCTATGTGGAAAAGGGGACATAGGTTGCATTGGCTGGGAATCGAACCCGGGTCAACTGCTTGGAAGGCAGCTATGCTCACCACTATACCACCAATGCTTTCACATGACCCCGATATCATATGGTACGATCATGGAGGACCATCACGTTCATGTAACGATCGAGGACTCACCCCTTCAAAATTTGGCGGCGTCCTAGCTGTCACTTTAATTTCATGAGTTGCATTACTCAAATCTCAAATCTTTCCCCAAATGGAAGCGCTTTGGCTCAATGCTTCAACACATGCTGTCGGCAGGTGGCTGCAGAATTCCAAGGTCAAAAAGCATTTATCACATCCTGGATTGAAGGATCTGGTGGGAGGAGCCAACGACTTACCCGATTGGGAATCCATCCTGGGCCGCAGTGGTGAGTGTGGTGTTTGTCCTTTGCTAGATAATGTTCCAAGTGTCCTGACTCAGCACAGACATGATTGTCAACAGCTTACTCTGTGTCCCAAAAAGCCCTACAGCTCAAGGTATTTACCTTCTGTATCCAAGTTGGAAATGTGAAGACCTGGCAGTATTCCTGTCAGCCTTCGATAGCTCAGTTGGTAGAGTGGAGGACTGTAGGTTCAACAGCAGCAATCCTTAGGTCGCTGGTTCAAATCCGGCTCGAAGGAGGCCGCCTTTTTACTTCTGGATGACTTTTAACAACGTGTAGTGTAGGGATGGGTGGTGGAGGGTTGTATCTTGACAAAACGTGTTCCCTGACCGGTTAGAATTAGCGGTGAATGACTCATTGAAGGAGGTGGCAGGCTGTAATCATTTAGAGTTTTTCATCTCAAAACTCTATGCTCTTTACCACCAGTCCTCGAAAAATGCAAGGGAATTACAGGAAGCAACTGAACCTGCAGATACTGAAAATAGGAAAAGTGTTTACAATAAGATGGGTGTCCAGCAGTTTCAACACTGTCAAAGCTGTGCTGAAGGATTTTCCAGTGTTAGCACATCACTTTAAATCAGCTAGTGAAGATGGCTCACGTTCCGGTATAGAGAAGGCCAAGGGAATGAATGAATGAATGAATGGTCTTTATTGTCATTGCTATAGTACAGGTACCAAACAACGAAATTTGGGAGGGGGGGCTCTCCCCTGGTGCTTAGGAAAGAAAAAAAACTAGAAAAAAACAAGAAGGGAAAGGAGCTGGTTTACATAAATAAAGGCTATGTACACTATCCACTATACTATACTGTACAAATAAAACACTGTGCTGTACTCTATGCTATGCTATACCTATTCTAATATTTCCTATTTCTCTGCAACCTTAGGTTGTCATATTGCACATGGTGTTATTGCACATTCATTTAAAGTGTCGCAGTTTGCAGGCTTGAAATGTACACATTTGTGCCTCAGCACTACACCTGATTTTTCAATCCAGCAGCTGCCATCAATCCGTCCAGACTGTCCAGGGCCCAGAACCTAGGTCTTTGCTGTGTTCAGGGCCTGGATGGCCCTGGGGTAGAAGCTGAGCTTCAGTCTGTTTGTGATTGCGAACATGGTCCTGTACCGCCTGTTCGAGGGCAGCCGAGCAAAGTGTTCGTACCCAGGGTGGGATGGGTCTCTGGAGATCTTGGAGGCCTTCCTGAGGCAGCGTGTGTTGTACAGCTCTTCCAGAGAGGGGAGGGGGGCGCCGGTGATCTTCTGGGCCGTTCTCACGACTCTCTGTAGCGCATTCCTCTCTGCGGCTGTGCAGCTGGAGAACCAGTTGCAGATGCAGTAGGTGAGGATGCTCTCCACTGCGCAGTGGTAGAAGGCCACCAGTATCTCCTGTCTGGTGTGGTCTTTCCTGAGGACTCTCAGGAAGAAGAGCCGCTGTTGTGCCTTCTTGATGATGGCTGCTGTGTTGTTCTTCCAGGACAGGTCATCCTGTATGTGCACCCCCAGGAATCGGAGGGTTGAGACTCTCTCCACGCTCCCTCCGTCGATGAGCAGGGGCTGGACCTCAGATTTTTTCCTCCTGAAGTCCACGATGATTTCCTGGGTCTTTGACTGGTTCAGCAGCAGGTTGTTAACCTTGCACAGCTTGCTCAGCTGCTCTACCTCATCCCTGTACGCCGCCTCGTCCCCCCCCGAGATGCAGCCCACCACGGTGGTGTTGAAGGCAGAGCTGAAGTCCACAAAGAGCAGTCTCGCGTACACTGGTTTACGTAAGCATCTGACATCCACTGGATTTCTCTCTGATTCAGCGACAATGAAAGACGTGTTACGTGAACTACAAAGTCTCTCCCAGAAACTACAGAAACGCGACACATCTCTGATTGATGCAAGCCGCCACATTCACCAAACGATCGAGGTGCTCTCTGCCATGAAGGACCTGGGAGGGAAAACAGAAATTAAAGTCAAAATGGCCATAACCAGAGGTCAGTTCAAAGAGGTTGCTCTCACCGAAACTCAACGTAAAATAAATAAGTCCCAATTTTACCAGTCAATCATTGATAATCTCACCAAGCGTCTCCCTGATAGTGAGCTGGTAAGCATGTTGAAGCCTCTGGATCAGCACTTCCGGCCAAATGAGAGGGCAGAACTTGTTCTATTTGGAGAGCGTGAGGTGGGGAAGTTTGCTAAACTTCTCGGAGAGTCTTCGAGTGATGCTGTCAGTGAGTTCAGAGACTGGAAATGACAAGGCAAGGAACAGCAGGGTAAAACCTTGAAAAGACTTATAGTGGCGAGCGACACTTTTCTTCCGACCTCTGCAGAGTGTGAGAGGGGCTTTTCTGGATGCAATGACACTGACAGTCAGAACAGGAACCGGCTGCAAGCCAGGAGCCTTACCGCATTGTTGTTCATGGACTTAAATGGGCCTCCGATCGACAAATGTGACCCTCTCCCGTTCATCCAATCTTGGATAAAGAAAGGACATCGGACGTCAGCATCATGGGTTCCAGGACCGCGACCGCAGCCTACTGAAAACAGACCACACAGGTCTATCTTGTCTCCGGAAAGGTAAGGTGGCTTTTACTTTTTACTAACCTAGTGTACATGTATTTTTCGCTCCTTCTGTATAGCAAAAATAACACAATTATTCGCCGAGATACATGTGACTATCGCTTATAGCTGTTGTTTCATGTGGGGCTGTTGATCACCTCTATATAAAACATATAATGGTATTTGATCACCTCTATATAAAACATATAATGGTATTTGATCACCTCTATATAAAACATATAATGGTATTTGATCACCTCTATATAAAACATATAATGGTATTTGATCACCTCTATATAAAACATATAATGCCGCTCGGCATTAATGGCGTGCACGCGAAAAATCAAGATTTAAAAAGTACAGATTTAAGTACCGTTTCGGTACCGGTACCGTTATTAAAGTAGCGATTTGGCACCGGTATCGAATAAAAACCAAACGGTACCCAACCCTAACTATATGTTTACATGCCAACTAATTAGCTAATTCATTTCTGTCATTTAGAGCTGAGGGGAGCAACAGAGAGACAGACAACAGGACAGCAACAGAGAGACAGACAACAGGACAGCAACAGAGAGACAGACAACAGGACAGCAACAGAGAGACAGACAACAGGACAGCAACAGAGAGACAGACAACAGAGACAGACAACAGGACAGCAACAGAGAGACAGACAACAGGACAGCAACAGAGAGACAGGCAACAGAGAGACAGACAACAGGAGAGGACAGCAACAGAGAGACAGACAACAGGACAGTAACAGAGAGACAGACAACAGGACAGCAACAGAGAGACAGACAACAGGACAGCAGAGACAGACAACAGGACAGTAACAGAGAGACAGACAACAGGAGAGGAGAGCAACAGAGAGACAGACAACAGGACAGTAACAGAGAGACAGACAACAGGACAGCAACAGAGAGACAGACAACAGGACAGTAACAGAGAGACAGACAACAAGGAGAGGAGAGCAACAGAGAGACAGACAACAGGACAGTAACAGAGAGACAGACAACAGGACAGCAACAGAGAGACAGACAACAGGACAGTAACAGAGAGACAGACAACAGGACAGTAACAGAGAGACAGACAACAGGACAGCAACAGAGAGACAGACAACAGGACAGTAACAGAGAGACAGACAACAGGACAGTAACAGAGAGACAGACAACAGGACAGCAACAGAGAGACAGACAACAGGACAGCAACAGAGAGACAGACAACAGGACAGTAACAGAGAGACAGACAACAGGACAACAACAGAGAGACAGACAACAGGACAGCAACAGAGAGACAGACAACAGGACAGCAACAGAGAGACAGACAACAGGACAGTAACAGAGAGACAGACAACAGGACAGCAACAGAGAGACAGACAACAGGACAGCAACAGAGAGACAGACAACAAGAGAGGACAACAACAGAGAGACAGACAACAGGACAGCAACAGAGAGACAGACAACAGGACAGTAACAGAGAGACAGACAACAGGATAGCAACAGAGAGACAGACAACAGGACAGTAACAGAGAGACAGACAACAGGACAGCAACAGAGAGACAGACAACAGGACAGTAACAGAGAGACAGACAACAGGACAGCAACAGAGAGACAGACAACAGGACAGTAACAGAGAGACAGACAACAGGATAGCAACAGAGAGACAGACAACAGGACAGTAACAGAGAGACAGACAACAGGACAGTAACAGAGAGACAGACAACAGGACAGTAACAGAGAGACAGACAACAGGACAGCAACAGAGAGACAGACAACAGGACAGCAACAGAGAGACAGACAACAGGACAGTAACAGAGAGACAGACAACAGGACAACAACAGAGAGACAGACAACAGGACAGCAACAGAGAGACAGACAACAGGACAGTAACAGAGAGACAGACAACAAGAGAGGACAGCAACAGAGAGACAGACAACAGGACAGTAACAGAGAGACAGACAACAGGACAGCAACAGAGAGACAGACAACAGGACAGTAACAGAGAGACAGACAACAGGAGAGGAGAGCAATAGAGACAGAATTGAATGCACTGAACTTTTTTTTTGATTGTTTGCATTATTAACGCTGTTGTGTTATTGTGTTATTAAAGTGTTTAAGTGTTTTATGGTAAAGCATTATGAGTGGTGTGTGTGCAGGGTGCTTGTGAGTTGTATATTTTGGGGAGGGGGAGGCTTGTGTATGGGGGCGGGGGGGTCCTCACACAAAGGAGTAGCCTAGGGCCACTGACCACCTTAATCCGCTACTGCCTATAGCTAATTAAAACGTGTAAGTCCCATCGCTGTGTGGGCATGATTCGCGCGTGCATGAGAACATTTCGCACTGTTATTTTGGGGACCCCCCACAAAGCTCAGCTTATAACTCGAACCCTGCCTAAAACCTGACTGGTCCATAATTGGCCACCTTCCACACTTTTGGGAATGGCACCAGAGAGAATTGTTATATTACAGAGGCAAAGGTTGATCGGATCAAGCACGTCAACCCCTGTAGACTTCAATCGCAAACTAGGGGTACTGATTAAACACTTCCCTGATAGAAACACAGTTGATGGAGAATATAGGGTCATTGTTAACCAGAGGGGCAGCTTGAACAGGATAACTAGGCAGGCTGTCAGTCTGATCTGGGATATTTTTTCTTTCAAATACAAATGATAGCCTGCACAGATCATAATGACGGCATTAAGACTGTAGTTTATTAAGGCAGTGGAACCTAAATTGTGTTTTAGGGGATTGGAACCTCGTTGTGCCGAGGGGATTGTATGTCTTATTATGTTGTTAAATGTTTCTATAAATTAATATCTATTCTTGCCATTTTTATTTCAATTTTAATTAATCCCTTATTGTCTGATCGAAACAGGCCTACTGCTCAATTTCTCTACAGTATATATTTGCACCTTTCTTATGTGATGGATTTATACATGTATTCACTTGGGTTTTGCTTTTTTTTATTTCAGTATACAGTGACAGCATGTGTCCTCTGTACTAGGTCACATCTCAGCTGCAAGTGAATAGTGGTGGGCTAGGGGATAGTGAAAAAAAAACATTTTTTGTTGTTGTTCAATAAAGAAAACAGCTTCCTGGTTCAAAAACAACAACATGCCCTTCTCTTCCTGTTTGGACCTGCAGCCCTCCTCATAGGCTGGCTGGCAGATGGAACCTCACTGATAGGAGGGCTGGAGGAGACCTCCTCATAGGCTGGCTGGCTCCGTGAGAGGACTGGACCCGAGATGGGCTGGGTTCTCCCATCTGGACCTGAGATGGGCTGGGTTCTCCCTTGGCTGGGTGCAAGGACTGGACCTAACATGGGGTGGGTTCTGAACAATAAGGGTAGCGGTTTGGTCAGGGAGCACAACCCTAACCCCCAACCCTAACCCTAACCCAAACCAACTGTAATGGGTCAGAACTGGTAGTTGGGCCTAGCCTTCTGTAGTTTAACTACAACCCAGTATTAATTTTGGTAGCTATTTTAGATTGTCTTAGTTTTTAGACGAAAATGCACATTCGTTTTAGTCACATTTAGTCATTTTTATCCTTCTTAGTTTTAGTCATAGTTTTACACACAGGTCGTGTTGATGATGAATATGACAGTTGCGTGACATATACCCATACATTTGAATACTTTATTTGGTTCCACAAATTATATTACACAAACAGGGAATCAAATATTTCGGGGCTAAGCAGCACTGAACACTCAAGGGTACACATAACACCTCGTTCTCCACACGGCCAAGCTGCCAATAATAGCTGAGACAGAGCAAAATTTGCCAACCTGTTTGGCCTTTCTTTTAGACATTACAGCAATTCTCAGACCCCTCATGGTGCATTTATATACATGGCCCAGACTTCCAAATACAAGTATGCTGAATTTGCACTTGTACCCAAAGCTGGTTATCGTACTAAGTAGTGGTTGGTATTTGATATACTTGTCCTGGAAAGTCTGGTCCATGTACAGGTCAAAGGGGCAGCCTACTTCTACAATCAGCACCTCCTTGTGGCTGGTGTCAACAAAGACAACATCAGGTGTATTTGGGATGTTGGCAAAAACGTCATTGGTAAAACCAAACCACTCTGGTAACACTCTGGCATGCTTGTACGTAGCTGCGCTAGATGGTAAGATGTTTGGTACTGTATCAGACACAATGTCCACAATACGGTCATGACGAGCTATGTACAGGTGTTTGTATGCATTACATCCATTTGTTATGTGTGCAATGGATTCTAGGTGTTGTGAATCCTGATGGTTTAAACAGAATGGACTGTGAGTGTGGGGATACCAGGTGGACAGATTGTACTTGGTCGGTAATACCTGCAGTCTTGCTTTGATGGTGAATTTCAAAACATCCTCACCAACAGCGACGTTCTTAAACACTGAGTGTGAGACTGAGTGGTCAGCGAACTCCAAACAAGCTAGCTTTCCCTGTAGTCTGAGTCCACACCAGTGCTGCCTGATCTCAGACTGCTTCAGGCTGAGCAGAACCCTCCTTGCAGAGTCTCTGTGCAGTCCGACAGTCTCTTCCTGCGGTGTTGTGATGTCGGCCTTCACAATCACACAGGGGTCTGTGATCACCTCATCAGAGACAGGGACTTCAGTCTGTGTGTTAAGTTCTGTCCATCTTAGCTGAACTCCAGTCTGGTTGCAGAGGTCATTGAGATCCGGCCAGTCAGACCAGACCCCGAAGCCCTTGGCCTGGGAATCCAGTTCCCCAGAGTCTTTCCTCCTGAAGCCGAGGAAGTCGTTCTGGTGTGCGCTGGCCAGGGGGATCTTCCTTCTGCGTAGATCCAGAGAGGCCCTGGCCATTTCTCTAACGGTGGCATCGTCATTGTTAAGCATGTGGAGCAGGTGGGCTAGCCTGGTGGCTATGTAGGTCCACTCGACATTGGGGACTCCCAGCCCTCCCTCTCCACATGGGAGAAAGATCATGCCCCGTGTGGAGTGTGTGTTGAGGCCCACCCACTTTCTGACCAGCTGGACAGTTCTGTTCGTCATCTCTCTCAGTGCCTTGAGAGGGATGTGCACATTGGCGAAGAGGTGTTGGATTTCTTTTTATTTAAAAAAATAAATAAATAAAGATTTTATCCCTTTTTTCACCCAATTTGGTATCCAATTGAACCCAACCTAGCATCCAATTATCCCCTGCCTATTGCGTAGGATCCGCCGCACGACCCCGTGGCCGGCAGCCCCAGAGGAGATCGCCAGGCAGACTAGCTGACTGGCTCCTCGAGCCCAGCACCGTTATTCCGGCACCCCGGGGGCGCTGTTGCGCGACGGATCCTTGTCCGGAAATAGTCCTTTACCGCCCTCTGGAGCGGCCGCTCAATATGCCGCTCCCTGTGTGCCTCGGCCATATCCGGGTCTGGCGAGACCGGGATTCGATCCCAGTCCCCGGTGGGCAGCTTGCACTAGTGGTTAGTGCTTAGACAGAGGTGTTGGATTTTAGCCAGAGCCACCTCTCTCACAGCCTGGAGCTTCATGAGGATGGGGAGGGGGGACAAGTCAATCAGGTGGAGACGATGGAGAAACTCTGTAGTGAGCTCCTCGACCTGCTCGCTCCACTCGCCAGCGATGTTAAACCTGTGGCCAAGGTATGGGTAGGTCTCATTGCGGGAATACACCCTGATGGGTTGGCCCATTACAAGAAAGGTGGGGGGCTTGTCGTTCTTGGCCTTATACCAGCGGTTGCCTCCACTGCGGCGCTCATGGAGTACGGCACACTTGGCTTGCTTCACCTCCAGCCCTGACCATTGGAGGAACTCATCAGTGCGTGCCAGCATGTTGGTGATGACATCCTCCTGTCGTGATGACACCTGCACGTCGTCCGCGTATCCCTGCACAGGATTTGGGGATCGGACATGCAGAGGAGCGCACTGGTAAATCCACTTCATCCATTGGTTGAGTGCTAAGATGAAGTTCACGGCACTCCAGGGACAGCCAGTTTTTATTCCCACCTTCAGTGCAATCGGCTCTGTGAGCTGCTGCCCACAGATAACTTGGAGAAATGAGCCTTGGTACACGCTGGATACAATATTCACAAAAGGCTGAGGCAGGTGTGTTTCCTCTAATGCTTTTAGCATCACCTCATGGGGGAGTGTACCAAACGCATCTCTGAAGTCCAAAAACACTGTGTAGAATCTAGATGATTCATGTTTGAAGTCATCTATTCCGGTTTTTAAGCAAAACACATGTTCGTTCATTCCCTGTCTGTTGATGTATGCTTTCTGATGGGGGGAGAGAATCCCTGTGTCCACCAGCCAGGGTAAGATACTACAACCCAGTATTAATTTTGGTAGCTATTTTAGATTGTCTTAGTTTTTAGACGAAAATGCACATTCGTTTTAGTCACATTTAGTCATTTTTATCCTTCTTAGTTTTAGTCATAGTTTTTATTTTCAAAGATCCATATATATATATACTATATACTATATATATATATATATATAGTAGTGTGTGTGAGGAATCCTCCTCTCTCTGCTTCCTCCACTGGCCACCAGTGTTTAAGCCTGGCTAATTGTCTACCCTATGTTCAGCCTTCACCGTATTCTATCTGTGTTCTTCAGTAAAGTACCTACGTTTTTGGAATATTGCAAAACTTGCCTCCTGCGTTGTATCCACATTTACATAACATTTTTGGCATTTAGCAGACACCTCATTCCAAAGCGACTTACAATCGTTACATTTGACTAAGCAAATCATGTCGTAGCAAGAAGAGTAATCTAGCTCAGGCCAGGGGCCATTGGCAGTCGTTGTGATAGAAGAAGAAAAACATTTATAGACACTGGAAAACCAGTGCAAGGGGGGAAGTAGAAATCTTAGGAGACACAGTATAGGGGTAATAATAATAATAATTATCCTCCTCCTTGAGGCTCCGCCCCCACAGTGACCAATCAACAGGCTGCTCTTTATGACCATGTTTATATACCTTGTTGCTAAGTTATTATAGTGACAGTACACCTCAGGTCGTGTTGATGATGAATATGACAGTTGCGTGACATATACCCACACACACACACACACACACACACACACACACACATGCACACACACACACACACACACACACACACACACACACACACACACACACACACATGTGACATTGTTGTCGTTTATTGTTCTTCTTTGCAATTTATGGTGTCACATTCAATATTAAAAATTCAAAAATGGCTGTTGGCCGCAAAACTATTTCTGTTGGTCAATAAAAAAAATAGCTTCCTGGTTCAAAAACAAAATGTCCTTCTCTTCTTCTTGTTTGGAGCTGCCGCCCTCCTCATCGGCTGAATGGCAGATTGAACCTCACTGATAGGAGGGTTGGATGAGACATCCTCCTTAGTAGTCTGGCTAGCTGCGTGAGAGGACTGGGCCTTAGATGGGCTGGGTTCTCCCTTGGCTGCATGGGTGGACTGCACCTGAGATCTGATGGGTCCTGCCATCTGGACCTTAGATGGGCTGGGTTCTCCCATCTGGACATGAGATGGGCTGGGTTCTCCCATGGCTGCGTGGGTGGGCTGGACCTGAGATGAGGTGGGCTTTGTCTGGAGGTCCTGTAGTTGTTTAAAGACCAGGTTCAGCTCCACGCGCCACCGATCTTCCTGGTTCATGAACACCAGTCTGTCCCTCCGCCTGGGGCCCTGGGAGGGGGAGGTGTCATCAGTATCACATGGCTGGGGCAGGGTGGTCGTGTTCCGGGCAATGTCAGGGGTTGTTATCAGGTTGGGGTTAACCTGTGTTTCCTCCTCTGGTCTGCTCTGGTTCCTCACCCGGCTGTCCCGCCGAGGGAACATCGCAGAGGTGATTACGTGACCCATGATCCTGCCATCTCCCGGGCTACCAGTCTTGGCCAGCGAGGGCGCCACCGAGGGCACCAGCAGGGGTGCCAGGTCTCCCACGTACCTGGTGACGAGTCGGGGGAAGCCCCAGAGCCGATGGCTGATTTTCCTTCGGACGTGTGACTCCAGCTTCTCTCTGGTCTCCATGGAGATGAAGGGGATTGAAGCGGCCGGCAGGAACATCATGATGGGCTTTCTCTCCGTTGCCGTGGCGACAGTCTGGCACAGGGATTTGGCACGTGGGCAGAAGGTAGACGTCTTGGCCAGAGGGTGCGTGACCGCGTGGCGGGGGCATCGGAGTCTGGCGGGGAGGAGCATCCTGATGATGCAGATCATCCGTACTGCCTGCCTCCAGCGACGCAACGCAGAACTCTGGCTGGACTCCAGGCGCCTGGGGGGTTGCTGGGCCTCTGGGGGGCAATGCCTCCACTGCACATCCTCCCCATCTGATCTGGGGGTAGGGCTTCGGTCATGGCTTGTAGAGGGCGTCTGGGAGCAGGACCTGGACGACTGATCAGAGAGGGAGGGGCAACTGGAGCGAGTAGAGGAGGAGTCAGGATACGGAGTATCCATCGGTAACTCCAGGCGGTCCAGACAGTTGTGGATGTCCTGCAGGCGGTGGATGTCGAGCGGAAAGTCCTCCTTGAGCTCCTTCAGCTTGTGTGTCTCATTGATGATGTCCTCCTGTTAAGACACAAACATGGGAGGGTTAGGATTAGCCTTTGAAATACACAAAGCAGACAGCCCTAACACATCCCTAACAGCCCTAACACACATCCCTAACACACAGCCCTAACAGCCTTAACACACATCCCTAACAGCCTTAACACAGCCCTAACACACAGCCCCAACAGCCTTAACACAGCCCTAACACACATCCCTAACACACAGCCCTAACAGCCTTAACACACATCCCTATACTACACTAACACACAGCCCTAACACACAGCCCAGCCCCAACACTGAGGCCAGCAGTGCTTTCCCACGCTAATTCCATTGCGCAACAATACATACAATTACAATTATACAATTACATATATTGAGAACCTGACAGCACTTCCTACAAACTGATGCTTTTGTAACCAAGCAGTTTGTTGTCTGCCTTGGCCTCTGAGACCATGACGTTTCCAAATACAACTGACACTAACTTACCTATGAATATATTGTAGCTCATGATCTGATGCCTGAATATGACTTATGTAAGCAGCAATCTCCTACTACATCATTTATACAACCTAGCAGAATTCCGTATGATATTATTTCCCCCAAAATGTTTCTACATTTTATTATTTATTTATTTTCGTGTATATGTATGTATGTATGTATGTATGTATGTATATATGTATGTATGTATACGTATGTATGAATATATTTTAAAAATATATAATTTCTTATAATTTATTTTTTATCTATTTCTTTACTTAACGTTTTTTTTTAAATGTGTTTTACTACCATACAGATATTAGTTTTTTTTTATCTACTCACTAAATTGTTGGTAAAATTGGTAACTTGTTTATATGTGTGTGTGTGGCTAGATGTGTGTGTGGCTAGATGGACAAATATATATATATATATATATATATATATATATATATATATATATATATATATATATGTACATGCACACATGCAGACATGTTTGAGAGGGAGGGGTGGGTGGAGGGCAGGGAGAAAAACAGAAAATATTCATGCCTTTTTCAATGTACATGACATCTATACTGGAATAAAAAATATTATTAAAAAAAAATATATATAATATTGACGCAACTTTACCTCTCTTGCCGGCCGCGCGGTGCCATCTCTCCACAGGTGGATCAGCCAGGTCAGGAGCAGCAGGAGCGTGGAGAGGACAAACACCCCGAGCTGGACATGGATGACCGCATCTCCACCAAGTTCCGATGTCGACTCCATGGGGAGGCACAAGTGTTTGTTTGCTGAGGCTAATAACTGACCAAACATGACTGGTGACTGGAGGGTCCGGTCTGTTGATGGCACCACGCAGCGTCGGAAGCGCTCACGTTTCTGTTCTAGCTGTTTAGACATTATGATAGCACATTAGGGAAATCCATCCATAGATTACACTGTGTACGTGTGTACACTTCGATAGACAAAGCGTTTATGAATGTTGTTGATGATTGGCATGCATAGTATGCGTTAAGTGCTTATGACGTCATAATAATGTGTCACGCAATACACTGGTCAAGAGATTGCGTCATAATCAAGGGTTACCATGACCCACATCTGCCAGCGGGATGTACTTGGTAAATCGAGGGAGCGCGATCATCAGGCCCTTGGCTTGCACCCCAATGCGTTTTTTCCGTCCGTAAAAAAAAAAATAGAACTCATGTTGTGTCAATCACGCTTGCACACCGAATCCGAAATATTCGTCCGTCATAAAAAAAAATCGGAACAGGTTCGATTTTCTGTGGTTTTGGCGTCCGTCAAAAGCCTTTTGAGAGTTGTTTTTTTTTCAAATGTGCAATAACACTATTGTGCAATATGACAACCCTAGTCGTCTATCTGTACAGTAGTACAGTGGATAGTGTACATAGCCTTTATTTATGTAAACCAGCTCCTTCCCTTCTTGTGATTTTTTTTTAAAGTTTTTTTTTTTCTTTCCTAACACCAGGGGAGCCACCCCTCCTAAATGTCGTTGTTTGGTACCTGTACTGTAGCAATGACAATAAAGACCATTCATTCATTCATTTTTGACCACTCCGCCATGTCCAAACCTTTTTCACAGAGGGCCACATACAGAAAAATATACTCAAGGCTGGGTCACTCACTAATGTAAGTTAATCAAATGTAGGTAAATTATGCTTGATACTTGAATATGCTTAAAGAGCGTGTCAACACTTTTCATTGTTTTAATTCAGTCGAGTACGAAGGCCTGCTATATTGGCCGAGATGATGGCGCCCTCGTGTGTCCATCAAATAGTATTGCAGTGCATTTCTGAAGATGAATTGTCCAATAGATTATTTCGATCTCAAATCATTTCAAGGATTTTTAATGAATAATGTTAACTCGTTCATAAAAACAAGAGACAGGTACACTGAGACAGGTACACTGACGTCTCTTGCAGATCACATGTTTTCATTTTCTGTTTATGTTCTTGAGTGTTCTATTAGGGTAAACGTCCCTATTAAGCCCACGTACCATATAAGCCCACTTGTAACTTCTGAGTCAAATTTTAAAAAACTGCATGATTATTTTGTGCTGTGTAGTGTTTCTTCAAATGAAGCTGCTTCTTACCTACATGCCAGTTGTTTTTGTAAGTCAATCAGATTTTCTGATCTTGAGTTAGGGCAGCGGTTCCCAAACTTTTTCAATCAGGCCCCCCTTGGGTAATTGGAAATATTTTCGAGCCCCCCCTAACCCGGTCCCCACCTAGATTGATATAATTCATTGTATAACGTTGTAAAAACATTACATTTTCTCTTCTAATAATAACAAGACACATATATCCAACTATAGTTTTATATTTTATTATGGGTTGAAAAGGAACATAAGTGCTTGGCAAATGATCCTGTGCCACTGAAATATTCAACATATCAACATTAACTAATTTCTACTGCATCACTATTCTTACTCCTCACATTCCTATCACAATTACGATCAATGACTTGTGTGTGCTTGCTTTGCCTTGCAAATCTTCTCAAAGCGGGGTTGTTGTTTTGAGACTGCCACTCTCAGTTCATTCTCAATGTTCAACTTCGACCTGTATTTGCTTTTGATAGCAGCAACAGCAGAAAAGCCTATCTCACACAGGTACGATGTTGCAAAAGGCAGCAGTATTCCCACAGCTTTCTGTCCAATGAGAGGGTAGTCCTTCTCCACTCCAATCCAAAACCCAGCCAAAGTCGTGGATGTGAACTGCAGCCTCATGGTTGACTCTGAAGTCATGTCGATGTACTGTTCCTCTTCCGCAGTGCTGAACATGGCAGGTGGTGGTGCAACAAATGGATCTCTAATCCAGTCGTATTTGGCACTGTCATCCACAGAGAAGTATTTCTGGAAGCTTTGTTTCAAGGCTGAGATGTGCTCTCTCATACATGGAACCACTGTTTGATTGATTGATTGATTGAAAACTTTATTAGAAGATTTGCAGAAGTAGGTACATGAAAGTACATATTACATACAAGGTCATCTAAAAGGATAAAAACCCAAGAAAGCCACTGGCTTATTTCAATGCAGCTCATTGGTCTCGATGAATGCCTTCAGATTCCCAAATGAGTCGATGTCCCCCTGTTCAAGTCTCCTGCCCCACATGTCCAGTTTCCGTGTGAAAGATTGTATCCTGTCTGCCAGATGTGGAAGGTGTGTGTTGTTGCCCTGCAACTGTAGATTCAATTCATTGAGCTTCTCAAACATGTCGCTTAGGTAGGCCAATTTCATGAGGAAGTCTTCATCATTAAACTTGCTGGCAAGTTCGTTCCCTTCCTCCTCCAAGAAGATTCGGATCTCATCTTTCAGCGAAAATGAAATAGCACGGCTGTGTGCTCGGAGCCCATCTCCTCGCACAAAGCGGAAAAAATGCGAGCTTTCAGTGGTCTTGTTTTTATGTAATTGACGGTGGTGATAACATCAGACAAAACGTCATTCAACTCTGGACTCAGCTGCTTTGACGCGAGTGCCTCCCTGTGTATTACGCAGTGAGTCCACACTGCTTTCGGTGCAACGCGCTTGATGAGCGTCTGGAGCCCTCCCCGTTTTCCTGCCATGGCCTGGGCACCGTCGGTGCATATCCCCACACAGTCCTCCCATTTCAGATCGGCTTCACTCAGGTATTTGTCTATGATTTTGAACAGTTCATCAGCTGTTGCTCTGTTTGGGACATAGTTGCAAAATAGCAAATCCTCGCTCAAACCCTCCGCATCAATGTATCTGACATACGCTATTAACAGACAGTCCTTGTTACTATCTGTGGCCTCGTCTACCTGGAGCGCAAAGCGTTGGTCTTTTATTTTCTCAACAAGCTGCTCTTTCATGTCTTCTGAGATGTCATTGATGCGTCTCGCAATAGTGTTGTTTGACAGGGGGATATAGCATTGAGTTTTTGGGCTGTTGCCTCGTCTATCATATGTGAAACCATATCTATCGCAGCAGGGAGTTTTATTTATTTATTTATTTTTATTTGTTTTTCAGATTTTATCCCTTTTTCACCCAATTTGGTATCCAATTGAACCCAACCTAGCATCCAATTATCCCCTGCCTATTGCGTAGGATCCGCCGCACGACCCCGTGGCCGGCAGCCCCAGAGGAGATCGCCAGGCAGACTAGCTGACTGGCTCCTCGAGCCCGACACCGTTACTCCAGCACCAGACGGGGGCGCTGTTGCGTGACGGATCCTTGTCCGGAAATAGTCCTATACCCCCCTTTGGGAGCGGCCGCTCAATATGCCGCTCCCTGTGTGCCCAGGCCATATCCGGGTCTGGCGAGACCGGGATTCGATCCCAGTCCCCGGTGGGCAGCTTGCACTAGTCGCAGCAGGGAGTATTAACTCATCAGCGATGGTGTGTGGTTTTTTAGACTGGGCGATACGATATGCCACTTTGTAGGAGGCAAGTTGAGCATTAGACGTAACAGATGCTGTTTTAACGAAACGGCTCTGCTGACCACGGTATTCTTGGAGTTTTCTCTTGAAGAAATCGAGGGGCTTCTTCACATCAGTCGGGTGTGTGGTCTCCAAGTGACGTTTCAACTTGCTAGGCTTCATGCTATCTGCCGCTAAAGTTTTGAGACAGAGGACACACAGTGGTCGTTCCTCCGCACCGACCACATTAGACGTGAAGCCCAGGGAGAGGTATGTATCGTCATACTTTCTTGACTTTGGCTTTGGGACGTTTGTCATGGGCTCCTTCGCTTTTCGTTTAGCTTCTGGCTCTTTCATAAACTTATCCATTGTTGTTGTTGCTGCTAGATAGCTGGAATGATGGGGAGGGAGAGCGCGCGTCAATGACGTGAATGGAGCCCCCCCTGGGCTCGCGCCCCCTCGCTGCCTCTTTGTTACAGTTTATGGCCTGCGCTCCATTCAGGTTCTCATTTTTATTATAAAATCATCCAACACCCCTGATGGTAACCTTAAGCAAGCAGTGTTTGTTTACAGCTCTTGTGTGTGCATTTTTTTCCCTCCCATATTATTTGAATGAATGAATGAATGAATGGTCTTTATTGTCATTGATATAGTACAGGTACCAAACAACGAAATTTGGGAGGGGGGGCTTCCCTGGTGCTAGGAAAGAAAAAAAAACTAAAGAAAAAAACAAACAAACAAACAAACAAAAATCTGCGCCCCCCTGCAGTACCCCCGCGCCCCACTAGGGGGGCGCGCCCCACAGTTTGGGAAACACTGAGTTAGGGTGAGTTATGTGTGACATGCGCCAGGTGAGTTGAGAAGAAGTTTTAAAAAACCTCAGAAGAACACTTTTTAAACATATTTCTACTCCTGTTTTTGATAAGTACTAATTTGTAATCAAAAATTAAGAGATTAATGTTTTGATTAAGACAAATGTTAGAATATTACTTGAAGTATTAATATTGTTTCTTTTGAAATCAAAATATGAGTTTTAGCATGCTAGCTAACCGACCCCATTGTGCTACCATACAGTAGCTGCATATTATGGTTAATTGCAATGACATTAAGCATGATAAGCATGCATAGGTTATCTTTTTGCATGCAATTTATATTATTATACATTTCAATGGTCAATAAATGTGTATGTTTATCTTAATTGTTTTTTAAATTAACATTTTGATCAGGTGGGCTTAAATGGGACACTAGCAAAGAAATCACACTGTTTGGGGTGGATGTATATGAGTATAGTTAATTACTTCTCTGCATGATCAATTTAAACTGTTTATGTATTTTATGTATATTTTTTTAATGTCATGTATGTAGAATAAGATATTCCGTATTTTATCCGTTACATCACTGATGTTCCCTTTAAGCCCACCTGTTCCCTTTAAGCCCAGTTGACTGTGATTCAATTGGGATATTCTCCCTTGTGACCTTGGAGCCCTTTTTCCTTCTAATTTTGACCTCACCTGATAAATTCAGTTCCATAATTCAAATCGTTGATACCAGTATTTAAATATAAGTGATGGTGCATAGGTACATTACGTCTGGACAGGCCTATATCCTATCGTAACATTAACAATAACCTAATTTCTAAATCTTTACTTTTCAGATCATACTTTTGAGATTACTAAAACACGGCAAAACTATAGTTCATGTCCATGCATGATGGTACATGATGTACAGGGAGGGAACCAAACGCAATCTCTCATCTCTGGCAAAAAGATACGGAGAAGACAGGGAGTGGTTGAGGCAGAGAGTGAAGGAGAAGCTGTGTATGGAAGCACATCAGGGACATGTAGTCTACCTGAGTCCAGCAGGAGAGAGGGAGATGAGTATGGAAGCACATCAGGGACATGTAGTCTACCTGAGTCCAGCAGGAGAGAGGGAGATGTCAGAGTGTCTTCAGGTAGGGTAGTGACTGTTAGAACAAGATAACATGAAGCAGTGGGTAGGTATAACCTATTATGAAGTTAAGCAGGCCTAGTTATCAGTAAGCAGTTCCTTAAAAGTTAGGTTAGACTGTGTTATGTTAGTTATGGGATTTTGATTATTAATTCGTATCGAACCTGGAAATTGTTTTTCTTTCAGTCAGTCGGTCTTTAGAAATCGTTATGAAAACGTGCACTTTCAACAAGCTGGCTGGACCAGACATATTGGGCAATTTCAATTGGCAGCAGCACACCATAGGATACAGATACAGACAAAATGACAAAACATATTGAAAGTTTAAGTATTGAAGAGTAATTTCCACCATAGTTTTGATTTTGTATGTAAATACCTTTTTGGCTACATTCCAATGAAGACGTGTTGTAAGTTTAGCTTTTTCTGTGTTGACAACACAGCAAATAGGCTGGTCATGCCTATTTCAAATATAATTTACAGGCCACAGGATAAGAGTACAGGCAAAATGAAAATAGCTATTGAGAGGTAAGAGATTACAGATTTGAATAGATCAAGTTTGTATTGTTACATTTAAAATATATTTTATTTATTTATCAATAAATCATAAATGATTCAATAAATCATTGGGAACACACATGGGCTTAAAGGGTGCATTCGGGTGCATTCGGTACCCATTAAGCCCATGCCAGACTTTGGACATATTTCCTTAAATTAAACAATAAAAACATTAAAAAGTGGTATAAATGAATTATCAAAACTTCAAATGAAAGATTAATATTTAATTTAATCTATGTCTTAATAGATTAATCTTGTCTTAATTATATTGTGGCAGTATATATAAAAAATGTCTGCAAACAGGTTTTGGTGGGCTTAATAGGGACGTTTACCCTATATGATTGTTTTTTAATTCTAGGATTTATAATAATAATAATAATAATAATAATAATAATAATAATAAACGTTATATAGCAGCACACGACCATACAGGCTCCAATATGGTGCTGCGCTGCCATCTAGTGGTCTACATGTGAAACTGTCATTGACAGCGACTGTTGAAAGTCCGTTGCTGCCCAGCACCCTTTCTTTCTACCTTGTATCAGTAGTGGCAGTACTGTTGGTGACTTTTGCACATAGTGAACATAAACATCTGAGACACTGAAACAAACAAGACTGTAATACAAACACAGGCAGCTGAATTAGCCCCCTCATCCCAATGACACAAGACCCTGTCCTTCCAGACAGGCGCCCCCTACTGGCCAGAGGTCACAAATCCTCCATTTGAAGCAAGTGTTGCAATCTGACCAGTCACCCTAGTGTTCACACAGGTGAATACAGTCTAGGTGCTCTTTATGTATGAGGTCATCCTCGGGTCAGAGGTCATCCTGGGGTCAGAGGTCATCCTGGGGTCAGAGGTCATCCTGGGGGTCAGAGGTCATCCTGGGATCAGGCCTGCGGGCCTGGGGAGGTCAATGGTGGGTTTAAGAGGGTGGGGGGGGGATTAGTTCAACAATACCACATTCCAAAAAGTGATTGATTGGCAAATGAAACACAGTTTGTTTGGTTTTGGTTTGTGTATGTGGGGGGGGGGGGGGCATCATCACCACCATCATCATCATCATACCAGTGGTGTAACTGCAGCTGGGCTCTAACTTTACAACACTAACCTTGTCGTCCGCCATGTCTCCTCAACTCAGGGCTACTGCTCATCGACTGCTCTGGCCTCGACGCTCTGCCCTGTTCTCCTGCTGAACCTGACTCCCGTATAATAATAATAATATTAATAATACAACTGAAACACAAATGTGTACATTTCAAACCTGCAAACTGCGACACTTTAAATGAATGTGCAATAACACTATGTGCAATATGACAACCCTCTGGTACATAAGGTTCAGAGATAGGAAATGTTAGAATAGGTATAGCATAGCATAGAGTACAGCACAGTGTTTTATTTGTATAGTATAGTGGATAGTGTACATAGCCTTTATTTATGTAAACCAGCTCTTCTCCCTTTTTGTTTTTAGTTTTTTTTTCCTAGCACCAGGGGAGCCCCCCCTCCTAAATGTCGTTGTTTGGTACCTGTACTATATCAATGACAATAAAGACCATTCATTCATTCATTATTATTATTAATAATAATAATAATAATAACCTTTATTCGTAACAAACGTTGCAGCTCAAAGTGCTTTTTAACATATCCACACAGCATAAAAACAATAATAGAACAATAGTAGGCCTACAATAGAACAATATAAACACACAATAGCAATAATATAACTACATAATAAAACAAGAAAAAACGATACAATCCAAGGGGCATAGAACAAAGATAAACTAAATAACTAAATAATATAAGAATTACTATAAGATTTAAACAAGTAAATACATATACAAATATATACAAATATATAGATCCATCAACTAACATTAAAAGATACATTTAGAAATGAGAGTCCCTCTCATTAGCAGACCGTCAGTAGTTATACAATATTCAATGCGAGCCTCCAGCACATCCTGACAGGCTGCAAGACAGCGCTGTCCCAAGGCCGCTACACATGGCGACACGACCTGGTGCTGAAAAAGCTGGCAGAGGTGGCAGAGTCATGCAGACAGGAGACAAACAGCAGACCTTCCGCTCCAGACAGACATCCCATCCAGTTTGCAAGGGCTGGAGAGAGAGTCAAACCCTCCCGTCAGCGAGATACATTAAGACTCCTCGCACCGGGTAGTGAGTGGACCATGAGGGTCGACCTGGGGAGATCGTGGAAACATCGCTCCGACCAGACCTGGTCATGTGGTCAGAGGCTTGCAAGACAGTCCTTCTGGTCGAACTCACTGTCCCTTGGGAGGGTCGTTTGGAGGCAGCCAACGAGCGTAAGCGAGCCAAGTATGCAGATCTGGCGGCGGAGTGCAGGGAGGCTGGCTGGAAAGCCGTTACGTGCCCTGTGGAAGTGGGGTATAGGGGCTTCGTAGGTTCCTCAGCTGCTCGCCTACTCCGTGACATAGGATGCACAGGAGCAAGGCATCGGAAAGTCATGAAAGAGCTGGCTGAGGAGGCGGAGAAAGGCAGCTTCTGGCTGTGGCTAAGAAGGAAGCATAAGGGTTGGGGGGCGAACAACACCTAGGGCATCAGCAGGGGGTGGCAGGGAGAGATCCCTGCCACCGCTCCGCCACCAGGAGATGTACTGGGGTTAAAGGAGCGAAACGTCAATGACTGGTGGTCCCCAGCTGATGACCCAGTTAGGCCCACATAGGTGTTCAGTGAGGTGTCACAGCACACCTGTTCTAAAGGCAGTGTTGGAGGTGCGTCAGGCAGCAATGCCCAGCAGGAGTACCATGACCTGTATCATGATTTGTTCAATACAGGTTAGATATCTTTAGCCGGACAATTAATACATTATTTAGGCGACCATGAATGTGTGTTTAGAGTTGGACTTGCTATGCTCTCTCCTCCTCTCTGCTATCCTGCTCTCTCATTCTCTCCTCTGCTCTCCTCCTCTCCTTCTCTCCTCCTCTCTCCTATCCTGCTCTCTCCTTCGCTCCTCCTCTCTCCTTCTCTCCTCCTCTCCTCTTCTCTCATCCTCTCCTTCTCTCCTGCTCTCTCCTCCTCTCCTTCTCTCCTCCTCTCTCCTATCCTGCTCTCTCCTTCGCTCCTCCTCTCTCCTTCTCTCCTCCTCTCCTCTTCTCTCATCCTCTCCTTCTCTCCTCCTCTCCTTCTCTCCTTCTCTCCTCCTCTCTCCTATCCTGCTCTCTCCTTCTCTCCTCCTCTCTCCTTCTCTCCTCCTCTCCTTCTCTCCTTCTCTCCTCCTCTCTCCTATCCTGCTCTCTCCTTCTCTCCTCTTCTCTCATCCTCTCCAGTTCTCTCCTTCTCTCCTCCTCTCCTCTTCTCTCATCCTCTCCTTCTCTCCTCCTCTCTCCTTCTCTCCTTCTCTCCTGCTCTCTCCTTCTCTCCTCCTCTCCTTCTCTCCTTCTCTCCTCCTCTCTCCTTCTCTCCTCCTCTCCTTCTCTCCTTCTCTCCTCCTCTCTCCTATCCTGCTCTCTCCTTCTCTCCTCTTCTCTCATCCTCTCCAGTTCTCTCCTTCTCTCCTCCTCTCCTCTTCTCTCATCCTCTCCTTCTCTCCTCCTCTCTCCTTCTCTCCTCCTCTCCTCCTCTCTCCTTCTATCCTCCTCTCCTTCTCTCCTGCTCTCTCCTATCCTGCTCTCTCCTTCGCTCCTCCTCTCTCCTTCTCTCCTCCTCTCCTCTTCTCTCATCCTCTCCTTCTCTCCTCCTCTCTCCTTCTCTCCTTCTCTCCTCCTCTCCTCCTCTCCTCCTCTCCTCCTCTCTCCTTCTCTCCTGCTCTCTCCTTCTCTCTCCTATCCTGCTCTCCTCCTCTCTCCTTCTCTCATCCTCTCCTTCTCTCTCCTATCCTGCTCTCTCCTTCTCTCTGTTACGACGGGATAATGTATTTGGACCCAGGTGCAGAGCAGAACAGAGTAGACAGATGCAGGAGTATGATTCAAAAATAAAGCTACTCTTTATTTGAGCAAACGGGAATAATAATAACTGCACAGTAAACGATGAAACAAAAGAGGAGAAAGCAAGTCTCAGATGAATGCTTAAAATAATAATAGGAAACAAAACAACAAAACAAAAGGGGAGATGGCTTTTGTCTCCCAAAAACACAGTCAATAGAACATGGCAGGGCAAGGTACTTACAATAGTCATTCGATACCTATTTCCTAAGCAGGCGAGGAACGATAAGGCTACGAAGACCCGTACACACACAACTAACGCAACGTATAGTGAACAACCGACAACCAGAGGGGAAACAGAGGGATATAAATAGCCAAAGCCAAAACAAAACACAACAGGTAACAATCACAGTAATTAGGACAGACAAAAATACAGACATAAACACCAGAGGACGCCAAAGGGTCCCTCGACAATAAGAGCGACCCCCCAAACCTTACATCTCTCCTCCTCTCTCCTATCCGGGTCACTCCCCATCCCCTCTGCTCTCCTTCTCTCTTCCTCTCTCCTACCCTGCTCTCTCCTCTCCTTCTCTCTCTTATCCTACTCTTCTCCTTCTCTCCTTCTCTCCTTCTCTCCTTCTCTCCTCCTCTCTCCTTCTCTCCTCTCCTTCTCTCCTCCTCTCTCCTTCTCTCCTTCTCTCCTCCTCTCTCCTTCTCTCCTCTCCTTCTCTCCTCCTCTCTCCTTCTCTCCTCTCCTTCTCTCCTGCTCTCTCCTTCTGATGATGAGCATTTTTCATTTGCTTTTGTGTAATCTGATATTGATTGGTCATGTCTATGAATATTTTTTGGGGGATAAATAACATGTGTTTATGATCTAGTCATCACATCAAAAAATAAGACAGTTGGTTATATTTTGGTTGTCATGGTGGTGATTACATCTTTTTATGACCAGGATAGGAG